>NC_133487.1:4921493-5051691 GCF_025370935.1 Choristoneura fumiferana | reverse complement strand
AGAACATGCTCACACGCCGCCATCTCGCGAAGTCGTCTCTTAACAGAGTAAGATGGTGCGTTGGTGGCGTCTGTATCACTTTAATAATCCAAAGGAAGAGCATTGATCTTGGACTTTACTAGCAGCCCATAAAGTTTAATTTAAGGTACGAAACCCACTGGCCGATTTAGTGTTAAACATTGAATAAACCATCTTGTTTATAGGTCAACCGGTTGATTAACACATTAAGTTGTGTTTTTCATTAGATTGACACCGCAGCCGACATTGCCACAATTAAAATTTGTGGCATTTCTAATTGGTAACGTGTGAAAGTGAGATACAGTGTAATTGGCTAAGTAAATAAAGATTTTTGAAGAGGTGCCAATTAAGTATATACTTACTCGTATTTTTGAAATGAAAACAATTGGTACTTGCTCACCCGCGATCTTATAATAGCTACGTGTATGCAACAAAGCTCCTCCACCTCCACATTGTAAGAACACACGCAAATCACACAAACCAGCTATCACCTCCACCATACTACACTGACACGTTTCGAGCTCAACCAGAGTTCATCCTCAGAGAAACACAACCGTTCATTATGCTACCAGACGTAGACTCATAGATAGATATCGAACTCACAAAATGTTACGAGAAACGATTGAGAAATGCGACCTGTTAAGGAGTACAGACAGAAGAACCAACATACGAAATCATCTTTGCCCAAGCTGGAAGAGGGTACGCTTCCTTCGCTCGCATTTTGCACTCGCGCGGTCAATTTGACACCCATTGACCTTCACCATATTGCATAATTGCATATCGTCACTACTTTTAAAAAAACTCGTAGCTCAAAATAGATAACTTTTCTGAGTGAACTTTATATCAAGGTTCAATTTTGTTGACATATTGATTTTAGATACGAGATTTTTTAAAAGTAACGTAGTAGTAACGGAATTTTATCACTTTATATGCAACGCATGGGCTAAATTCAAAAAGTGTGGTATCCCTAATCTGGGGTAAACCGCGTTTGAAATTTTAACAAGGGACACCATATCCGCCGACTACTGCGGACACTTTAAAAGGAGTCGTTTGCGACCGCACTACCAATTTATGCTCATCCTAGGGTCACCATGTTTGCTGTTTTGTAGGTACATTGATAAAAAAGAATATTTTGAACGTACATCCAATTCTTATTGAGTACCCCAGATCTCTACGTTACATTTGTACCAAGTAGTGCTATGACAACAATTTTTATACGAATACTTTTGTAAAAAATATTGAAATCAATGTAGAATTTAATATACTTATGGATTATTGAATTATTATTATTATTATATAAATTATCAGGCAGGCAGTTGCAAGCAACTGAATTGTCCGAAATAGGCGTAATGTTCACATCATAAATATTATTGCAACTGCACACAGTTTGAACTTTTTTTTACATAAAACTGACCGTGATTGACCCCTATCTCACCTGATGTTAAGTGCAGATGAGGCCAAAGGTATTTCACTGGTTCAGTAACAGCCTATTCACTCTAGCCTTGAAGAGCCCCAGATTGTATTTATTCGGAAATACAAACGACGGGAGCGAATACCATTCCTTAGTGTAGTTCGCATTATGAAAGATGAAGCAAACCGCTTTGTACGCGCCAATGGAACGCTAACTACATATGTAAGGGTGAAGACGCTCCCCCCGCCTGGAAGTACGTTGGCAAAATGGAGATGGAGGAATTAGATCATGTTGTTTCTGCGCACACTCACCAAAATGTATCCGGTAAAAACAGACAGACAAGCAACTCTGCAACTTGTGCCCGATCAGCGGCCTGTCCCCAAAGAGTCTTCGGGCCCGGCGCTCCACCGAATCTAACGCTGCTAACTGGTACTAGGCGGAACCGTCCCACAGACAGGTGACAGCAGAATTCCATATACGATCTTACCTGCGCTGCGCTTTGTAAAGAGTAAAAAGCTGCTCTGGTGAGAAATACCGCTTCACCTGCAAACGATTCTTTATTTTTTATGATATTTAGATATTTTTAAGCTTTTGAACTTGAAGTTTTGAAGTTATGTTCTGCTGAAATTATATTCGGCTGTCCTTTCGCCTTCAAAATTTCCTTAGATTAGCTACACAATGCTAAACACTTGATCTTGAGGTTATACTTTAAGTTCAAAATCAAAATTTCACCCCTCGATTGACTACAAGTGGACTCTTTTGCGGTTGTTTATAAATATAAATATGACCTTCACAGAGGAAAACTTTTGTACTGCATCAAACTCGACAGTTTTTGCAAGTTTTTATTTAACCTGCAATGTTTGTTGTTAAAATTAAATCTTACTTAACTTACTTCGAGTGGTCCAACACTCCAACTAACTTGAAATTTGGTAGGTATAGTAAAAAAACTTGTAGCAAAAATTTAGTCAGAAAACTTGTTGCATCTTAGAAACGCATGGTCACACGAACCAACGGCTCATATGATATCCGCGAGGGTCAACAACTTGCCTGTGTATCCTTATTCTGAACTAGCGATATCGCCATGATGCGCAAGTCGACTTGACAGTAATAAAATCATTTTTTTTTCTCACTCACGCTTCTCTTAACTTCGGGTTGCCTGAAGAAGCTGTCCACTCTACGCCACTGACGGGCGCAAAAGCCATGTAAGAAAAGAAAGAAAGAAATAAATAATTTATTCGTGACAAAGTACGGAATAACAAATACAAATTAAAAAATTTAAAAAAGTACGTTAGTAGTTTAAGTATCACGAAATGCTCCCAAATCAGCAAAATTGCCGGTCTTGCGAACGTAACGTAACGTTGCGTTGTATTAGTTTTCCCGGCTGTAATTCTACCAAAAAATGGGTTATCGTAGCTATTTTACTTCAAAAAGTTCTACATAGGAGTATCGAAATGTAGTAACATCTATAAATACCTACACAAAATTAACATGGGCTTAGTACTTGTCATTACAGTTTATGACTAGAGAGGTATCTGCGTAGTGACAAGTGGCAAGTGACCATTCTCACATTGAATGGTAGGTATTAGTTTTAATTTTCAAACATCAATCTTTACTAGACGTGACTGTTCACACCACTTGGCAACTAACGAGTATTAATCGATTTTTAGTTGGAGTTTGCTAAGCTTCCTTTGGGACTATGTCAATTGGTGTGAATTGTCCCATGATATTTATTTATTTAGTTTGACTTGTCGCCTAGTAAACAGGATCGGCTTCTACTTGCACTTGCGGTTGTACTAATACTAAGTACTAATTCAATATGTTTACAAATAAGCTAGTTACTAAGCTGGTGTAAACGTGGCATAACAGCAAGAAGGAATCACGACTGATAGAAATATAAATGGTAACATTTGAGCGTTTAAAAAAAGTGTAAGTACCCCTTCTTTTTTTAATTTAGGAAAAAACCATATTTTTTTTTCTAAATAAAAAAAAGGGTATACTTTTTTTGTAAACGCTCATTTATTTATTTATTCTTAGTATTGGTTCTGTGCAAAAATGAGAATGCCATAATATCTTTTCGACATTATCGAATACTGGCCTTGCGATTCGCTAGCGATCACTTAAGTAATTCCATGCACGTGACGACTAATGAACGTGCAGACACGTGAAACTCATACTTCAACACGTGTGGTTTCTTAATTTTGTCTCTATCATTTTAAAGAAGAGTGAAGCAGACAGTTAATGGTCGATTCATCTAATTGGTGACATTCTAGAACAATCGAATAGCGTTAAACAAGTCATGCTTTGGCATAACTAGCGAGCACATGCAATTTTTCGTTTGTGCCGTGCTATGTAGTCAATTAGCGTAGGTTGGATACAGTCAAACTAAATAGTAGCTGAGGGTGATGGATATAGGACGACATGATTCATGCTCATGCCAGTGTATATAAAAGGACGAAAGAGCCACATTGACAATACACAGGCTTGACAGGAATTTAGGATTGTTAAGAATGAATTCCCTACACTGACTGAAAGGAACTAGCTAGTTGCGCGATCAGATCACCAATAGTGCATCGCTCTTTTAGTTCACTAAGATCTGTCCTGTTTGTTTACACTGTAAACTTTACAGAAACCATTGACGTGATTCGACCGACGATGCTGTCGGATGGGAAGGGGACAACTAACGAAGCTTCTTGTTCTAGTGCAATTAAACCTAAGTGCGAAAAATCAAATATGTACGAATACGAACATGACAAGTTGCCACCGCTACCACATTCGTTTCAGAGAGAGATCCGAATCCCTTATCGGTTACTTTCAAATCTTATTGACTCCAAGGAGTTACTAACTCCGACCAACCTATTGGGATCGACCGGCCCGCGATCAGCGATGTCGTCAGAGAAACGTACGGAGATTCACCGAAGAACTAAAATCACCGTTATAGCTTTAAGAATATACAAGTTGAAATTGCAATGGGCGGGCCACATCGCTCGAAGAACAGATAACCGTTGGGGAGAAAAATCCTCGAGAGGCGCCCACGAACCGCGGAACACGAAACGTTGGCAGGCCTACCGGTAGGTGGAATGACGTAAAAATCTAAAAAAAAACATAAAACGATATAGTCCAGTAGGTGCCGTATGCATGGCATGTATAAGTTATCTATTTATCTTCGGCCCACGCGCAATCAGCTGATATCTAAGATCATGGCATCACCAAGCCGAGAGCTTGCTGTGTTATATAATACAGCAAACTACATTATAGTATTTTAACCTATTTTAACCATGCTTCCCGCTGCCTCTTCTTCATATTCGTTGGGGATGGAGAAAATCTGATTAACTGCCATACGTAAATACCGCATATCTGTGCCACGTGTATTAGGTACATGAAATGGTTTTAACTTCGTATCTGTTTCATTTCAACTAATTTGGAGTTAACATTGAAAATTGGTTAAATTTGTCAGATACGCGTAATTAACTTACTCTAGTTACGCATATTTGCATTATTCCCGATAATAATTATATGTTAACATTCAGAACCTACCATCTTCGTTACCCTCAAAAAACGTATGAGATGTGACAAAAAATTACCAATTATTTGCAAGTAATTTGAACGATGATTTTGAATAGAGAACAATTATTTGAATTTCGTCCTGTTGGATTGTTGGAGGCTGACTGACGCAATTCCTTTGCCGCGCGCCTTCGCACATAAAAAACTTGACTGTCAGCTACTCTCTTGACAGATTGGATTTAATATTGGTGCGGTTTTTGCCTGGCTTTTATATAAAATATAAATTGTATATTGACATTTTAAATACCATTTTGTGTAAACAATAACAGACTTTGTACGCTGTAAAAACTATCTCTCGAAGTAGCGTTGTGATCTTTTGCTGCTTTACGGAACGGACTTTTGGCGAGCGGTATTCATAACGAAGTTCAGTGGGCTTCTTTGAGGTATGTTATTCATTGATTGTTCTCTAGACTTAATGCCGCACGAAAGAACAAATACCCCACGGCCTTGGTAATTGTCACTATACTTGAAGGTTTTACTTAACTTAGAGCGTTTTCAGATTATACGATCCGATATCGATATCGGACGCAATGGTACGGAACGGAACCCTTCGTGTGCGAGTCGGACTCGCACTTGTTGTTGTAAATCGTTTGATTGACACTAGGGTAGTATTTGTTCACTTACTAAGCCAGTGTAGTATATTGAAACGTTACGAGCAAATAACTGGGCAATATCGATATTGGATTAAATTGGTCGCAAATTGTTATAACATTCGATAAGTGAGTCAAGGCGAGCCGTCGCGTAGCGGCGCTCTTCGAGCCTTTAAAATTGAAATGCGGGCAAATGATATCAAACGTGTTTAACATAACGTCGATGATACTGCAATGCCGCGTGACTAACAACAGCTAATGCCGCTTAACCAAGAATAACCAACAATGTCTAATGCCACTTAACCAACAATGGCTAATGCCGCGTAGCCAACAACGGCTAATGCTGCGTAACCAACAATGGCTAATGCCGCGTAACCAACAATGGTTAATGCCGCTTAACCAACAATGGCTAATGCCGCGTAACCAACAATGGCTAATGCCGCGTAACCAACAATGGCTAATGCCGCGTAACCAACAATGGCTAATGCCGCTTAACCAACAATGGCTAATGCCGCTTAATCAACAATGGCTAATGCCGCGTAGCCAACAATGGCTAATGCCGCGTAACCAACAACGGCTAATGCCGCGTAACCAACAACGGCTAATTCCGCGTAACCAACAATGGCTAATGCCGCGTAACCAACAATGGCTAATGCCGCTTAATCAACAATGGCTAATGCCGCGTAGCCAACAATGGCTAATGCCGCGTAACCAACAATGGTTAATGCCGCGTAACCAACAATGGCTAATGCCGCTTAACCAACAATGGCTAATGCCGCGTAGCCAACAATGGCTAATGCCGCGTAACCAACAATGGCTAATGCCGCTTAACCAACAATGGCTAATGCCGCTTAATCAACAATGGCTAATGCCGCTTAACCAACAATGGCTAATGCCGCGTAGCCAACAATGGCTAATGCTGCGTAACCAACAATGGCTAATGCGCTTAATCAACAATGGTTAATGCCGCGTACCAACAATGGCTAATGCCGCTTAACCAACAATGGCTAATGCCGCGTAACCAACAATGGCAAATGCCGCGTAGCCAACAATGGCTAATGCGCTTAACCAACAATGCAATGCCGCGTAACCAACAATGGCTAATGCCGCTTAACCAACAATGGCTAATGCCGCGTAGCCAACAATGGCTAATGCCGCGTAACCAACAATGGCTAATGCCGCGTAACCAACAATGGCTAATGCCGCTAACCAACAATGGCTAATGCCGCTTAATCAACAATGGTTAATGCCGCTTAATCAACAATGGCTAATGCCGCGTAACCAACAATGGCTAATGCCGCTTAACAACAATGGCTAATGCGCGTAGCCAACAATGGCTAATGCCGCGTAGCCAACAATGGCTAATGCCGCTTAACCAACAATGGCTAATGCCGCGTAACCAACAATGGCTAATGCCGCTTAACCAACAATGGCTAATGCCGCTTAACCAACAATGGCTAATGCCGCGTAACCAACAATGGCTAATGCCGCTTAACCAACAACGGCTAATGCCGCGTAACCAACAATGGCTAATGCCGCGTAACCAACAATGGCTAATGCTGCGTAACCAACAATGTCTAATGCCACTTAACCAACAATGGCTAATGCCGCGTAACCAATAATGGCTAATGCCGCGTAACCAACAACGGCTAATGCCGCGTAACCAACAACGGCTAATGCCGCGTAACCAACAATGGCTAATGCCGCTTAACCAACAATGGTTAATGCTGCGTAACCATGCGTGCCATGTAACCAACATGGCATTTTTTTTCAGAAGAGCGTTAAAATTAAAATATTATCTTTGTGTTTATATCCACGAAATCTCAAATTTGCTATTTTTGTAGGTTACGCGGCATTAGCCATTGTTGGTTACGCCACAGAATAAAGAATACGGCATTGGCAGTATCATCCTACCGGAGGTTGGCTATCATTAGTGCTCTTTGTTATTGGAGAGACCAAACCGTCCAGACTCCGGTGGCTTGGACACGTGGAAAGGAGAGGAACAAGCCGTGAAGAGAGCGTAAGTACGCTAATCCCAAGTGGGATGACAGGGTGGACATAGACCGGTCGGTCCTCTCAGGTACCGCTGAATAGACAAGGTGTCGAAAGATCTCTTGGATCTCGGGGTCAAAGGCTGGCAATAGCAATAGATGGCCCAAGATCGTAAAACATGGCGTAGCCTGGTGATGGAGGCCAAGACGAAAGCATTTATAAATTGTTTTTACAATGTTACATTTCAGTTTAATAGATCAGGTCGATTCATAAGAGCTGCCAGGAAGGATTAAACGAAGGTAATGTCTTTTGGACATTTTTGTAGGAAACTGACTGATGCATGTAATTTTAGTGTTTGTCAGTTTGTGTGTAGTGTATTCAAATAGGTTTATTATTATTATTATTTAAAAGCCTATAGAGGTGTCCCACTGCTGGGCAAAAGCCTCCCCCCATGTCCTCCACTCGACCCGGTCTTGGAAAGCGGTCTCTGCGTAGAAAGGCGTCCAGGTCATCCCGCCATCGACGCCTGGGCCTGCCACGCCGCCGAAGTCCGTTTTGTGATATCCAGTCTGTGGCTATTTTAGCCCACCTGTTGGGTTAAGGTAAATAACACATAGATATTTTAATTTACTCATTCAATCCAGCAAGTTATCCGTTTATGCCAGCTACTGTGAATCAGCCTGCACAATACCACGCTCTACCTGTAGTTTAATGTGTTCAATCCTAGACGGAATTTAATAACTAATGTCAATTTTGGCCGATGACCGTATTATTCATAAGCAATGCATTCGCGATATCGTACATAATCGTAACACTTACATAAAGCGATAACGAAACGATGACTAATCACAGATAACGCTTATCTGGTAATGGCTGATCAAATCTCTGCCGCTTTTTGGAAATAACTAGTCCACTGAATTTGGCTGTTCTCAGTTGTGTTGTGTCTGTGGACCACTGGTTTTTTCCCCAGTTCTCACTGCGTGCGTGCGACTTCAGTGTGTGCAGCAATAAATGCGGATCACACACTGGGTTTTTCCCAGTTGTTCGTACTGCGTGCGTACGGGTGCAGGGTGGGCAGCAATACAACAGATGCGGACCACTGGGTTATTTCCCAGTTGTTCGCACTGATACGCAACAATAAGTGGGGATGTATGGTTTTCTTATCCTAGCTGTTCGCATTGCGGCTGACTGGGAAAAAAACTCCAGTCCACAGCGAGAACAAGGGGTGCCGACAACTCGCCATAGCCCCTAACTAATGTTTATTTATTTATTTATATATGTTGAAACGGAACTTTCACCCACTCTATCCCCTCCACCTCCGCCTCCGTTTTTACGTTGACACATGACGCTGGGTGACAAAGTCGCAAAAACGTTGCTTGTGAAATATAATTTGCCCCTTCTTAATTTTGATTATAACTGATTACTTATTTCTAGTAAAAATAACTTAATTAAAAAACCGTTAGCTTAAAAATATACAAAAAAAATACAGTGCTATAACGAATTTAAAAGGAAAACTATCACAGCTTAGCAGGGCGTACACTTAAACGCGTACTTAATAGTCGAACTACTACCTACTGTGTTAAAAATAAAGTTGTGTTAAATACTTGTGATGTATAGATATCATTCAATAATATCGTAAATCTGTTTAAAAAAATATACCTCGTTGAGTTTCTTGCCGGATTCTTCTCAACAGAGGTGGTAGATTTTTTTTGACATTCATAAGTGCTTGTTATAGCCTAAATTGAATAAAGACATTTTGACTTTGACTTTGATCAAAACTTAATTTTCAATATTTACTCCATTTTACCAAGTAGTAATTAATTTGCTTGCTCTCTAAATAGAATACGAAAGTCGGAAAAACTTTACGATTCGCCGAAACATTCTCGATTAGGTACCTCAAGCCGCACAGTTTTCCGAAGCGAAGTGCCTTGAGTCTACGCGTTGAATTATCACTGGCAACGCGATGGCTAACCACTTTGGTGATTATAATTTGCCAAAAGAATAGTCCTAGTTTCGCATATTGTTTTGGGCGCGGAAGGACGGTTTGTGGGCAGATTATAATATATTAACTTTGTTATACTAGAGACATGGTGGCCTTTTGGTTTGATTTACGGCCTTTCAAGAAGGATCGTGGTTCAAATCCTAGTACAGTCGAGTTCGTAAACTTCTGAGCAAACATTTGTTCAAAAATATCTGAACACACTTCTACGCCGTTAACATTAGAGTCGTGTTCACATATTTTTGATCAAATGTTTGCTCAGAAGTTTATGAACTCGACTGTACCTCTGAGCTTAGTGATACGTTTGAAATTTACTTACCTCGAGCTTCCGCACAGCGCCCGCGTGGATACGGCCCAAGCCTTCTCATTGTGGGAGGAGGCCTGCGCCTGCGGTGGGACGTATATAAGCTGGGATGATGATACTAGCTGGGCCTGCGATTGTCACGCTTAAAGTATTCGACCGATCGTGATTAAATTTAATATGGAGATAGTTTTTTTTTTACATGAAACCGTGATTGACTACTATCTCAACTGATGTTAAGTGCAGATGATGATGATGTTGTGTGATGAGGTGAGTGATGTGATGCTCTGGTTCACTCTAGCCTTGAAGAGCCCTAGATTGTATTCAATACAGACGACGGGAGCGAATTCCATTCCTTAGCAGTTCGCATTATGGAAGATGAAGCAAATCGCTTCGTGCGGCTAAGGGAACACTAACTACATAAGGGTGAAGACAGTCCCCCCCCCCCCCCCGCCTGGAAGTCTGTCGGCAAAATGGAGTTTTTTTTTATTCGACTGGATGGCAAACGAGCAAGTGGGTCTCCTGATGGTAAGAGATCACCACCACCCATAAACATCTGCAACACCAGGGGTATTGCAGATGCATTGCCAACCTAGAGGCCTAAGATGGGTTACCTCAAGTGCCAGTAATTTCACCGGCTGTCTTGCTCTCCACGCCGAAACACAACAGTGCAAGCACTGCTGCTTCACGGCAGAATTAGCGAGCAAGATGGTGGTAGCAATCCGGGCGGACCTTGCACAAGGTCCTACCACCTGCAATGAGCAAGCCTGCCTGCTAAGATGGAGGAATTAGATCATGTAATTCCTGCGCACACCGTTAGTTCCCGCCAAATAGGTATAAGCGAGTTATTCACAGTCGCAAGCAATTGTTAGTTGCCTATAAAACGGATGAGATAGGCTCAATCATGGTCAATTTTATGTTAAAAAAAACTATAATAGTAATAGGTAATTTTATATGTAGAGTGGGCCAAATTTTGTACCGCTGAATATAGGTATTATCTGAAGTTCGGTAGACATCGTCTCATAATTTACCAAATTCGACTATTCATCAATGCGGATGAAATAACTAATAATTATACATACCTACTATGTTGTTGGTTACACAAATACATTATATCTGTATCATTATTGCTGACCTTGGCAGCCAGTTGACTAGATTTACTTTAAATGTAACAGGAAACCACATTCGGTGAACGTGAAATTAGCTGGGTAAGCCAAGTATTTTTAGTGAACATATTATTTAACATGAATAGGTATTCGTTACTAAAGGTGAAACGTAGGGCAAACCTTGGCAAATCAGTGATTACTTGGTAATTAGGAGATCATCATTATTCGTCTATCTATCTATCTAATACCTTTAAACGAGCAATTCTGGTATATACATACATATATAATCGGAATCTCGGAAACGGCTCCAACGATTTTTTTTTATTCGACTGGATGGCAAACGAGCAAGTGGGTCTCCTGATGGTAAGAGATCGCCACTGACACCCATAGACACCTGCAACACCAGGGGATTGCAGATGCGTTGCCAACCTAGAGGCCCAAGTTGGGATACCTCAAGTGCCGGTAATTTCACCGGCTGTCTTACTCTCCACGCCGAAACACAACAGTGTAAGCACTGCTGCTTCACAGCAGGATTAGCGAGCAAGATGGTGGTAGCAATCCGGGCGGACCTTGCACAATGCACAAGGTCCTACCACCTGCAAAATTTGGTTTCGATAGAATTTAGTTTTGATTTCGATGAATTTGTATGTAGGGGTTTAAAATAGATCTAGCTTGGTCTTATCTCTGAGAAAAAAGCTTGTTATCGAGTTTTAGCCCGAGCGAAGCTCGGTCGCCCAGGTACTCATCATTATATTAGCATAGGTCGTCCACTGTTAGACATAGACTTCCCCCGTAGACCTCCAGTAGCTTCGATTGGAAGCGGCCTGTATCCACCGTGAACCCGCGGCTTTATCATCCGTCCATTTCGTTGGTGGACGTGCCACGCTGCGATTGCCGATTTTCGGGAATTGTTATTAAATAAGCTACACACGTACCTATATTTCGTTAGTAGACGCCGACGTCAATTCGATGATACTGCATTATAAAACTTATCTTACGTTGAACTCACAATGGGATAACACCACCAGGATCTTCTGGTATCTGGGCAGCAGCGTTTTTTTGGCAACATTAAATCCTGTACTGCGCTTGTCAAGCGGTGCGAATATTATTTTTTTCTAAGAATCACCATTCCTGAGATGGTGGTATTTTTTCTAAATTTCGACCCCTGGTTTAGTAGGCCAAAAACATTGCAAATAAGCTCTAGAATCTCTAGAACCCTTTTCAAGGAATAGGTCGAACTACCAGTCATCCTGTATACGTGGCCATAAATGTGCTACCGTAAACTGCTTCAACTTTGCCCTCTGGTCCCAACATGGCCTGATTTGATTTAGAGTCGATAACTTAGCACCCGTAGGTATCTAAACTTTTATCCCCGTAATAATAATTCCCGGTATACTTAGATAAAAGTTTCAAAACCTATACTGGTGCTAAGTTATCGACTCTAAATCAAATCAGGCAATGTTGGGGCCCGAGGGCAAAGTTGAAGCAGTTTACGGTATCATGTATATAGAATGTGACTCCAACTTTTAGAATCGCGATATCTCAGGAATGGTAATAAAAAAAGTATAAGGACCATTTTTGTAGATAATTTTAAGATCTATCTATAATTTTTGCCTGGCTACTTTTTGGTAAAACTTACCGTTTTGGAAAAAAAATACCTCAAATTTTGACCTTTGACCCCGAATAACTTTTTAGTACACATGGGATCAATGGGGACTTTTGAAACTTTATTCTTAATGGTTTATCCAATGTCTCCACCAAAATTCAGCTTTGTCGGAATTTATGTAAATTGAAATGTCTATATTGACCGGAGTATTAGTAGACCTCCGCGAAGTAACGCCTGATTCAATAAATTATTAAAAATATTTTTTTACATGTGTTAATAAGTTATTACTTAGTTACTTTTATGATGATAACGAGAATCAGCCAGACCTTTCAGTTTTAGCCTACCCATAGAGCTCAATCGACTTCACCGCGTGGGCTTTGGTAGCTTTTACGTGACCAAAATATTATCTGCGTTATCGCAATCAACCTCCCCCACTTTCGGACAGTTGTTTTTACGATAAACTACGTTTAATGAAGTGTTAGCAGAACTTAAGTGAGTTAGTTTCAGCTGTGAGATAAGGATAAATAAATACAAGGAATTGTAATTGGATGTACACCATATACCAGCTCAATCAAGAAGACTTTGCTACTTCATCATCATCACGTCTAAGCCGCTGAACCGATTTAGATGAATTTGGTTGAAACAGATAGCTTTCGTCCCGGGGCAGGACATAGGATAGTTATTATCCCGGGAAAGTTCCCGCGGAATAGTGAAAACCGAATTCTATGCGGACGGAGTCGCGGGTAACGGCTAGTTGAATATAAAGACAATACAAATAAACAGGATTTTTAGGTAGGTTAGTAGTATAAGAATACTTTAA
The DNA here is from genome assembly GCF_025370935.1 of Choristoneura fumiferana. Lineage (NCBI taxonomy): Eukaryota > Metazoa > Arthropoda > Insecta > Lepidoptera > Tortricidae > Choristoneura > Choristoneura fumiferana. The sequence goes on along the minus strand of NC_133487.1, from coordinate 5,038,287 downwards.
TCTTCAAAGCATTTAGATATTTTTAGGGTTCCGGAGCCAAAATGGCAAAAACGGAACCCTTATAGTTCGCCATGTCTGTCTGTCTGTCTGTCCGTCCGCACTGAGAAAAAAAAACGGCTAACAAAGTCACAATAAACGCTTTGCCATTTTTTTGTTGTTGTGAACACTATAAGTGTTGTCATAATAAAAAAGCCGACTAAGGTACTTGTACAGCGTTTTTATTGTCAAGCGTTTACTGTGTTATAAACAACTTGCACTTTGCTACGGTAAAAACATTTTTTGGGTTAGTTGGTTTGACAACAGTATTTTGCAGACGTAACAAAGTTAAACATTAATAAATAATCAACAAATTTCTAACAAAGTAACATTGTATTGTATCAGAGTAAACAGTTATATTGTCAAATTGACATGTACAAAATTACTATTAATACAATGACAAAGGTAATTTCTTAACAAAGTACCTTTGCTCCAGAATAAATAGTAATATTGTCAAATTGGCAATGTACAAATTAACTATGTTGGAATAACAAAACGCGGGTTATGAAGCGGTAGCGGGAGGGTACAATGCGTTGTCGCTGTCTCATCAAATTCTCGTTCATCACGGCGTGGTGAGGTCAGAGTCTGAGGTGAAACAAATTGAAATGGAATTAGACGAGTTCCTAGAGGGTGCTGGCCTTGCACATTTCAAAGATAAATTACTGGGTAAATCCTTGTAGTAGGTATGATCTATGTTTTAATTATTTGCTCGTGTTACAGGAAACACCGGATATAACTGAAGCCAAGAGTTCCGCTTGTAATATTAGTTGTACTTTGTTATGCAACAGGCCCCTGTTGATGTTCGGTGACAGCGTGCCCTCCTGTCAGTCCTGGGAGGACCCTTCTCTAGTTTCTAAGTTGTAGTAGGTCTGGGATGGACAAGTTACGTTTTTCCGCAGTGACCCATTGACCCCAAGAGGTCTATTGTTAAAAGCACCAAGTTTGATTTATAATGACAAGAGTTCTATTGTTAAAAGCACAAAGTTGGGTTTGTAACGACAAAAGCTCTGTTGTTAAAAACACAAAGTTCAATTTGCAGTGACAAAATTTATATTGTTAAGAGCACAAAGTTCGATTTGTAGTGACAATAATTCTATTGTTAAAAGCACAAGCTTCGATTTGAAGTGACAAAAGTTCTGTTGTTAATAGCGCAATGTTTTTTTAGTTGCAACGACAATATAGAAAACATTATAATAGTAACAATTTAGAACGTCGTTTATAAAACGTTGTTAGATTCCCCATAAATATCTGACAATAAAATCGTTGTTTCATCTGCAACTCACCTTAGACGATTGTGTGGCGTTAAAGTTATTTTGTTACACCCAACAATATTTTTTTCTCAGTGCGCGGCTTTGCTCAGGGACTATCAATGATAGAAAGCTGTAATTTTGCACGAATATGTATGTAAAATGATACTATAAAAACTTCAAAAAACATTTTTTTTGTACCTCCCATAGACGTAAAGTGGGGGTGTTTTTTTTTTCTCATCCAACCTTATAGTGTGGGGTATCGTTGGATTAGGGGGTTGCTGAAACGATTTTTCGATTCAGTGATTTGTTTGCAAAATATTCAACTTTAAATTGCAAATTTTAATTAAAATCGAGCGTCCCCCCCCCCCTAAAATCTAAACCGGTTGGTGGAAATTTTTGAAAAAATCAGAATGGTAGTAAGTATATCAAACTTTCAAGAAAAACTATAACGGCTCAGTTTGCTTGAGAATTATTAGTAGTTTAAGAGTAAATAGCAGCCTAATGTATAAAATATACCTAAACTTGGAATATTCCGTACAAAATACGAAATCCATAGAAAAATATTACTTTATTTTTCGTAATGGCTACGGAACCCTATTTCGGGCGTGTCCGACACGCTCTTGGCCGGTTTTTTTTTTCAATCTAGTGACATTTTCTTAACAAAATGTGAATGTAAGGAATGAAAATGAAGCGCGCTGGGAGCGGTTACTTTATCCGATTGTATGCACTCGGTCACTGGGCAATATCTCCGCCAAATTATTCACACGAGCAAATCCGTAGGTAAAAGTGTTGCAATAAATCTTATTACTTTGATAATACGAGTTTACGAGGTTTATCGAGGTAGAGATACAGCAAAGTAGCACTGACCTTTAAGATCAACATTAAAATGTAATATCTGCCGTGTAAAAATAACTTGTTCTACTGGTTCCATAATTTTTCAAACAGTGGCAATTGTTGGTATGCGGAAAAGAAGTCGCAATAAAAGTCTGTTAAGCGGCAATCACACTGCGTTGTTCACCTAATACGGTCGCCGAACTTGTCTTGTTGTTGTTGTTGTGGTCGGACGACCGTCGCCTTTACATTAGTCTGTCCGTCTACTGCGGCGGCCATACTCGTATTAAGAGCGTTTATACCTGCTGAGCTGGCAACGTTGCATTGTTGTTAGTTTTTCTCGATCATTCCTTAAAAATTGTTCTTCGTGATAGACTTTTATATTCTTTAAAAACGAATTAATGTTTATAACCGGTTTTTAAAGAAAATAAAAGTCTGTATTTACCGAATAATTATTGGAGTAGACACATTAACTTATATATTAAGAAGTGTTCTACCAGACAAATTTTTTAATTTTCATTCAGTTTTTATGAAATAATCGAGAAAAACTATCAAAAATGCAACGTTGCCAGCTCAGCAGTGGCAGCTGTCGCTCGCCGAACGCGGCCGACTACCGTGATCTTTACACTTTTCGTTCGCCGCATGCAGCATGCGGCGACCGACTCAGTGTAATTGCCGCTTAAAACTAAAATAAACGCTGCCATTAGACTACGTTTCCACTAGAGATGTGCGAGGATGTTTTGCGAAGAATGTGTTTGTCACAGTGGCGTAGCGTAGTAGGTTAGTAGTAGGTAAGGGCGGGGTCGCCTCGGCACATTTAGTGGGCGGCAAAAAACCATAAAAATGTAATGATGCGTGTGAAGTTCCCGATCCGCACTGGGCCCGCATGAGAACTACGGCCCAAGTGTTCTCACTCTGAGAGGACTGTTCCCAGCAGTAGGACGTGTACAAGCTGGGGTGATGATGATAATTCCATAACAAAAAAAATGTCGCACTCGCACCTGCTATTCGGACCGATTAGAATGAGTACCCTAAATAAGAGGGCAGCAAAATTTTCTTCCGCCCGGGCGCCTGATACCAACGCTACGCCACTGGTTTGACATGAAACTGAAACAATATAAACGCTTTCCAAGTCTAGTTGTGAAAACAACTCGGCGGAGCGAGGATGGATAAGTAAATGAAGCATTTCTATTGATTAATGACAAACACTTTTTCTCGCAACGTATCCTCACACATATCTGATGGAAACATATCTAATGGGAGTTTGTTTGGTACAAATAAGATCTTGAGTCGAGAGTACAAACGAACATAATTTACTTCAGAAACAAATTCATTCGTGTATACTTCGTACAGCGAAGCGTCTGCATATCTTACGCTAAAATGCTTTCGTATGTCTGACCGGCTGTTCCCCTCCACAGGCCGCGGGGGTCAAAAAGGGGAGGTCAAGTTTAGGGCGGAAAACTTCATGATATTGTTCGTTCGTATCGTCCTCACCGTAACTCATAAGCACAGATTACCATAACGTCGCAAAGAAGCGACTTCGAGCAGAAATATAGCCATATAGAGCAGGGAAATTCGTGTCGGTACCGTTGACCATCAGTGGTGTAGCGGTATAGCACGCGGTACGGATTACCGAGGACCTGGGTTCTATTCCCAGTGATGGTCTTATTTTTCTGTTTTTTCTGTGCATCTATATTTCACTTTAGGTTTTACGGGATGACCGTAAAAGTAAAAATATGGAATTGAAATAAAAAATACAAAAAGATTCCAAAAAACCAATCTTAATTTTAGAAATATAGCCTCCAACGTACATAAAAATGCAACTGAAGCCATAAACGGAATTAAATTGCAGCCTCAAATAAGTCTCGTAATAACAATGTAAAAGCTGACAAGAAAATGGTCCCTTCTACTTATTGTGTCGTTGACTTTGATCGCCCACGTGCGGACTTGGAAAAATAAACAGTATTGACGTAGGAAAACTGCCAAATTGCATTGTTTATACTGATTTTATTTATGTTGCGCGACTAGCATAAATTTATTGTCTCTTTTGTGCAAATTATTATTAAGTTATAATATAATATTTTTTCATACTAATTCGTTCCGTGAATAGAATAAATACACACAGTTTTGTGTTACGTTAACGCGGCACCGTTGATGCTCATGGCACCTCAGTAATAGGGCAATGAGAGAGAGAGAGAAAGAGAGAGACACATATTCGATACACAGAAAAAGTTACACCTTAGGAAGAAATAATGATTATGAAAAACATCGAATAGTATAAATTGGGGCCCACTCAGCATAATGTTGCGAGCAATGCTGTGAGCGGTGGGGTATGATACGAACTTCGATTTGCGAATTACGTAGTAACCCTGCGGGTAGACGCTTATTGAAAAACTAATGTTTACCCGCAGCTTCGCATACGTAAATAAATATACCTCGTTGAGTTTCTTGCCGGATTCTTCTCAACAGAGGTTTTTCCGGACCGGTGGTTGATTTTTTTTGACATTCATAAGTGCTTGTTATAGCCTAAATTGAATAAAGATATCTATTTTGACTTTGACTTTGTAAATCATTAGATCCAGCAGCTGAATCGAAAATTTGGAATTTTTAAAAATTCCCGTGGAAATTTCCGGAAATTAAATCGTGGTTTTCATTGACGAACACCGGTTGTTGCTTCGAAATTTTATCCCTATCCCGTGGGAATATCGGAATAAGAAATAGCGTAAGTTTTATTCCAAATGTCCAGCTATCTACATACCATATTTCACCCAAATCCGTCCAGCCGATTCGGCGTGAAGGACTAACAAACATACTCACACACAAACTTTCGCATTTATAATATTATAATATAATATAATAATAGGATAGGATTGTATGAGCAGCGCTAACCGCACGCGTTGCGTTCGACTGTGCGACGAGTTTTACCTGCAGGGCTACTACGAAACTCGAAGTTCGTATCGTACCGTCCCTCTCGCTCTCATATTAAATAGTATAAGTGTCAGAGGGACCGCACGACACGAACTTCGAGTTTCATAGTAGCCCTGCTGTACCCGTACCGGGTCATTATTTTAGCGTTTATTTTACTTGATTTACGTGGGCACATTTTTGATAACATGAAGTAGAAGATTTTGTTACAGTTTCCAGGTTATCTAGCAGAAAGAGGACGTCTAAAAAATAATCGAATATGTCATCAAAGCCCATTCATAAAAAAATGTAATGGTTGAAACGCTCGGGTAATGATCCTACCCGCAGGCCTGCACCCGCTCCGTGCACTATGAGATGAGATTATGAGATGATGAGACTAGACCGTATCTGCATAAATACACTTTGGGTTATGTATAGATAACGTTTAACTTGCAACATCACCACACTCGCTAGCACCGTCACAGTCGCTTATGCTGCAACCAAGCAGTGAAATTACTGGCACATGAGGTATCTTAGAGAGCCCACACCGCGTTTTTTAATCGCGTCCTCGACTTGCGTTTTCGAAACGCGCGTTGACAGCGCGTTTTTTTTTCCACAGAGCAGCTAGGTATACAACTCACGTTTGTATCGTTACGTACTATTACTTATTCTGTGTCGATACGTACAGATCGGTTCACAAGAGCTGGCACGAATGGATTGAACGAAAGTAATGTCACTTAGACATTTATGGAGGTAAATGACTGATGCATGACCTTTTCATATTTGTGTGAAGTGTATAAAAAACTGGTCAAACACAATATACACTTTAGCTGTTGTCAGGAGTCATTGGCAGTAGTGGTTGCTAACCTAAAGCGACCGGTTGCCAAAAACAAAAAAAGTTGAAGTTGAATGAAGTGTATTCAAATAATAGGTAACACAGAGATACTTTCATTCACTCATTAAATCCATTCTTGCCAGCTATCGGGAATCGACCTGTACGCGCGTCGACGAGGCGTTTCAAAACGCGGATACCTACAAAAGCCCTTAGCTGTCTAGCTAGGTCAGACGTTTTCAACGTGTGCCGCGTATACTTTCAGGTGTGCCGCGAATGTGGCGAAGTGTACCTACCTATGCTGCGTTGAAATCATGAATGGCTATTTTAACAAACATGTTTGATAGGGTTTCGTACCTACCTAAAGGTGTCAACAAATCCTATGATTAACCTTCTCTGTCCGTTATACATCATCATCATGTCAGCCGAAAGACGTCCACTGCTGGACATAGGCCTCCCCCAAGGCTCTCCACTCAGACCGCTCTTGTGCCTTCCGCATCCACAGCGATCCCGCGATCTTAACCAACTCGTCGCTCCATCTTGTTGGAGGCCTACCGACAGCTCGTCTCCCGGTCCGCGGTCGCCATTCGAGAACTTTTTGACCCCATCGGCCATCAGTCCTGCGAACCTAGTTCGGTAACCTTAGTTCTACTGCGGATATCATCATTTCTAATTCTATCCCGCAGAGAAACCCCGAGCACCCTCTCCATAGCCCTCTGAGTGACTTTAGTTTTCTAATGAGGCCCATCGTTAGCGTCAATAGAACCAGAGACAAATGAGAATCGGTATGCCGTGCTAACCTTGTTGATTTAATGGCTTGCGCTAATAACATAGTCCGTGAGAATGTGGCTGGGATCCAAATGGACGGCATTAACAATAAGTTTAATAGAAAAAGCTGCGATACCGAATGATTATTACAACATCAGATGAAAATAGCCTCCTCACTGCAGACTGGAGCCCAGCTGCAGTAATAGTACGGTATTTGGCTATGTTTTATTTATTTTATAATTATTCATTTTCTAAAAGCCATAGTGGCCTATTGGCCACCAAACCTGGGCTCGCAACTCTGAGTTTTTCAAAATTCATGTGCATAATTAAATTTCAAATTTACCACGTGCTTGACGGTGAAAGTAAACATCATGAGGAAACTCGCATACACCTGTGACGTAATGATGGTGTGTGACAAGTTCCCAATTCACACTGGGCCCGCGTGGGAACTATGGCCCAAGCCCTCTTATTCTGAGAGGAGACCTGTGACCAGCAGTGGGACGTAGGTATATAGGCTGGGATGAATAGAGCCTTGCAAGATGATTACAATTCAAATAGTGATCCGCCCCGGCGTCGCACGGGTGCTTTTGATTAAAAAAGATCTCCAGTGACGGATGACCTGGTTAAAACCGCGGGTTCACGGTGGATGCGGGCCGCTTCCAACCGAAGCAACTGGAGGTCTATGGGGGAGGCCTATGTCCAACAGTGGACATCCTACGGCTGATATAATGATGATGATGATGAGTAATAGAAGCGACAGCAGGTGTCATCGATTAGGTATTACCATATACCTTAATTCCTTGATCTTACAACACAAGTCTCCACGCAGTGAGACTCCAGCCTAGGCTATTTCATTTATCGCAACGAGTGCCATCTACGTACATAATCTGTCTATTTGGCTGCGTTGTTTTTGCCTATTTTATTTTATACGATAATGTATTCTCATGAGTGTTTTTGTTTACATAACTTATTCGCTAATGCATAACTAAGCGGGTACTGGAATAGTAGATTATTGTCATGGCCTGGAAGTAGGCAATTGCTGGCTGAGTATGAGTATTGCTATTCCAGCCGAGACTAATATAAAGCTTTTCTCAAAAATGGTGAATAAATCTGAAATAGAATACACTTTTTCTCAAAATAAGATAAGATAAGATAAGATAATGATTTATTTACCAAAATAGATTACACAGTCATAGAGATATACAATACAATATTAATCGCCATGCTACTTATGAACTAAAGTTTTAACTGTGGCTGTGACTGTGGTTTACACACTAGGTCGAGCCTGTATCGTGTGAGCCCAACAAAATATATATAACAAACAAATATATTATAACATTTAATTTTATTCTAATATTTTTCTTATGCTTTCTCGCCTTTTTTTCATTAAAAATAAATTGCAGGTGTATTTTTCCACCGAAAACACCACAAGCTGTTTCAGACCCAATGAGGGCTATCGCGTATGAATTCACCACTAGAGGCGCTAGTGTAGCGTGAGGTCTCCGAAATGTAAAATCTCATAGTTTTTGGGTGAGCTACGCGGGTTTATTTATAATTGGAATAATATTGTGAATATTTTGCAATATCTGAAATTAATTACGGCAAATATGCGTTCCGGGGCAATGAATGTCTGTGTTTTGAGACAGTTTTGTCTTTCGGAAACCTTTGTCCTCCCTTTTTTCCGAACAAAACCGGGACTATGCAACACTGTGGCATGCTCGATATTTTTATGGTACGGTTTTAGGGTGTATTAAATATGATTTTAATCTAAACTTTGTTTTCACGCCCGTAATAACAGACTTTGAAAGCCATACTTAAAAACCTCACGCAACAGTGCGCCATCTAGTGAGACAAAAAACGATAGCCCTCATTGAAAAAGTCCGGAGTTCCAACAAAATATCTGATACCGGCCATTAGACTTGGCTGTATACGACTTGTGTCCATGGCCTTTTTAACTTTTTTAAAAAATTGTGACTGATTGCAGGCGCGCTAATTCATTATTGTCGAGCTAGCGCGCCTGCAATCTTTTCAACTTTTTAATTTTTCGCTGACCATAAACTATGCACTTCACCTTCCGATATGTAAAGAATAATGTCAACTTTTACGGACATTTTTGAGAAAATATTATTACTTGTTTTACGAACGAACGTTCCAAGTTTAATAATATACTCAGCGGCATAAAATTTGGCCCACTCTTCATATAAAATTACCTGTTATCATTGCATTTGAGGACCAGATTGTTTGCCGCTCAGTATAGTTTGTAGATAGAAACAGTACCTAAAAAATCACGAAATGAACTTATTTTTATCACTTACGAGAGATATTTTTACAGATACCAACGAGATGGAGGGATGAGCTTAAAGCCGTAGGTTCACGGTGGATGCAGGCCGCTTCCAACCAGCAACTGGAGGTTAATGGGGAAGGCCTATGTCCAACAGTGGTCATCCTACGGCCGATACGATGATGACGATGATGATCATTTTTATAGATGTCATTTCAAAAATGGTCCTTCGGTCCCTGTTTATATGTCCACGTAACGAAGACCTTCGGGTTATTGTTACAAGGAAGTGCTGGGCATTGTTCCAGCTTATTTAGAAGCGACAGCTGCACGGAAACTTTTACGTCGTCACTTGTTTTTGATAAACTGATATCAGGAAACGAGGAGGGAACTGGGTCACTCTTGGGATTAAGTTCTCAATACATTTTGTGTTTTGTTTTCGTGAATAAGTTTAGGATAGAGTTCTAACACGGACTTGCAATGCATTTAAGTGGATCACCCTAAAGACCCTAATAGGCTTGGGTATCTCGAGTTGTCATAAACACATCTTAACTTTGGATTGCACCTTGATTAAATTCCAAGTTTTGCAAAAGTCGCCTGTATTTCGAAATCTTTTTTAACTTTAGTAATTGTACCTTTTAATCAGTTTTTTTCCACGGTTACAATTTATAGGGTGTTTGAGTTTCAATGCTAGAAAACGAGGCCCAACTTGGTTTGGATAAGTAATTAACTAAATGTAAACAAACTTCAGCTGCCACATTTGGTACATTCAAGGATTTTAAACATTTTACTGTCTATCATTGTATACAAACTAGACTAGTGTATTTCAATACAAAAATGTAGCGGTCATAGTGAAATTAATCTTAATTTCTATTCAAATGCATTTTAAGACAGTAAGTATTATTTTATTTGAATCGTCCATTTACTAATACCAAGTATATTATAATCGTGAACCAATATCATGATCCTTGTCAAGCGTTTTTTGATCTCAAAAATAAACGGAAACATTAAAAAAAATCAGACAAAGACACGCTTAATATACTGTTTATCATAAACCGGCCTTGTCCGGGCGACTGGCTAAATTTAAACCTCCTGAACGTTATAATAATGCCTCTGAAAAAATATTTTGTTAGATTAGCATAGTATGTTTATTTTACTCTCAGTCCGTCGCGTAGGCCCAAAACAGAAGTGGGCGGAACGTAAAATGCGCGCCGTTTTCTTTTAATCGTCATAATTTGGGATATTATCCTAGTTATTAATTATTCAGGGTCAGCACCTTACGTCTGTTTTAGATTAAGATATTTTACAGTTACTCACCTGCCTGTCTAGTCTAAGCCAAAGCATGGTCACTCCCTTTAATATACTTACTCGTAATAGAGACTCGACTGTCGTCTCATGGTAGTGAATCTATTTTCTTCGGCAGTTGTCACTTAACATGTATTGGCTGCAGCTGAAAATCAGTGCTGTGGTTCCATACCTCAGTATTGCTGAGCTGCCAGCTGCCAGCACTTTCAGCTTCACTGTTGGACATAGCCCTACCCCATAGACCTCGTTGTTTCGGTTAGAAGCGGCCTGCATCCACCGAGGAACCGCGGCTTTAACCAGGTTATCCATTCATCTCGGTAGTGGACGTCCTACGCTGCGCTTGACGATTCGTGGTCTCGATTCAAGAACTTTTTGGCCCCAACGGCCATCTGTTCTCCGTGTATGGCCTGCCCATTGCTACTTCAACGAGCTAATTCGCTTGACTATGTCGGTGACCCTCGTTCTTCTACGTAACTCCTCATTTCTGATTCGTGATTCGATCCTGTAGAGAAACCCCAAGCATTGTTATCTCCATGGCTCGCTGAGCAACTCTGAGCCTATTTGTAAGGCCTATTAGTGAATTACCACGTCTCGGATCCACATGTCATCACTGGCAACACACACTTATTGTACCTATATGCTTTATAATATTAGAATTCAGAATACTACGGAGTTCTCATTATGTAATTTTAGATAAGGAATAAGGACGTGTTTTACCGAAATTGGTGGTACAACCGCGCGTTTAAGCTAGTCAGACAACAAAATAAAAGGTCTTCTTGGGACAAGCCTTCCTTAGTGCTACCCTACCTAAGCTTGTCCTGGCATTAATTTAAAAATGCCAGACGATCCGAGATCCGTCCTTGCCCGCGCGCAAGAGCAATGTCGTCCACGAATAGACAGTAGAACCACAAAAACCGCTTGAAAACTTGCCAAGATGTCAGACAGCGACAGACCAACAGAAATACCGACACAATGATAGAGATAATTGCTGTGTTATGTAAACCGTACGATAAAATAACACGTGTTCGAGATTATTTGTGTTTGATGTTAGATTGCGAAGCTAATTGAGTTTCCGTGCTTGAAAACATAGTTAGTTTATGTTGTGGTCAGGTTAGAAAGCTAAGCTTGGGTCATTAACTTAGTATATGCCTGCTAGGACAGCTAAGGTGATGCGGACACGTTGTGCGTATGAATGATGGTAGACTCCCTAAGGCCGTATTTTATTCTCAACTAAATGAAATGTATATTTGTATCCCACTAGTATTATAAATGCGCAAGTTATAGACCAACTTACTACGGTGCCTATTATTTGTCCCATACTAAACTACGGTTAATACTTTACCCATCCTTGATGTCGGATAGGCGTAGAGACTGAAAAGGAATTCTTTCCGCTGAAACCCAGTTGCGCGACACAAGTATCGCACCTGCGGAATATTTAAAAAGATTCCCGGAATCTCAACTGACAATGACATTCTCCCTTTCCCAAAATATTATTAAAATAAAGACAAAAGGGATCGAAGGACCGCTTTATCTGTCCCGGACACAAAAAAATTCGGCTGTTTTCTTCTACTAATCTTCCAGGGCTATCTTGGCTTATAATATCGAAAGTTTGCCTGAAACAGAAAGTGTAAACAGTTTGTTTTGTCCCGTGGCAATACCCGGGGAAACTGGTGAAGTCTGCTTAATTAAAACGTAACATTCAACAAGAGCCCATCAAATTATCATTTATTGTCACTTGGGGGTGCAATTAAAGAGGTGCATGTATGGTAGGTACAGAGTAAAAGTTAGCTACAATTATAAGAATAGATGCGCCCGAGATGCAGATGTAATGCACAATGCATCTCCCTGAAAATAGTTCAGCCAGCGTCTATGTTATCTACAGTTGAAATTGTGTTTAACAGGTTCCCTGTCCCGAAGCAATGTGCAGCGTTCTTTTGACACGTCCCCATAGTAATGATAAAGTAATGTAATATCCCCGATGTAATGTCCTCATGGTAATTTTCAATGGTTATTTAAATGTGGTTCAAGAATAAAAATAATATAATATAATACGTAATAAAATTTACTATTACTGAAAAAACAACTGCATTATTTACATAACCGATCACAAGGCGCTTGTGCCTCATGGACGTACCAGTAAAGTTACGCATGAGGCACATGTGCAGCGAACCTGATAATAACCATACCATTTGCAGGTGGTAGGACCTTGTGCAAGGTCCGCCCGGATTGCTACCACCATCTTGCTCGCTAATCCTGCCGTGAAGCAGCGTGGAGAGTATAAAAAAGCCGGTGAACTTACTAGGTATCCCATCTTAGGCCTCATAATTCGAGCGTTTATTCTAGGTATATGATTTTCGTGGGCACATTTTTGTTGACATGGTAGAAGATTCTGTTAGTTACCAGGTTATCTGCTAGAAGTAAAAGATGTCTAAAAAACAATCGAAAATGTCATCAAATTCTACAGCCCTTTCATAAAAAAATGTGACCACAAAAATTGAGACGGTTGAAACGCTCGAATAAGCGCCACCCGCCAGCAATTCGTCGGCGAAAAATTTTTTTTGGTTCATAGATACAATCGTCGATTTTTCACACAAGATATAGCGGTTCAAACGCTTCTGAGCATTACAAACCAAGGTAAGTTGCTAGTTGTTAGTAAAACAATAGTGATAATGATTTGGCGACCTCGACGGTGCCCTCCGTCGTTATCGTTCGATATAGCGCTATCTTAGACAAGACGCTGATAACGCGAGAGCCCGGTATCTTGTGAATATCATTTCTTTTTTAAATTATGAAATTGCATAAGATGACAAAATAGAATTAAATCAGGTCGGAGTGGGCCTGTAGTCTAAGAGAAAAGGATATTCTTTTAAATTCCAGAGAATTAAATCACGCCTGTGTAGTGTAAATATTACAGGAAATTATGAAACGTTGTGTAGTTTGAAATACGACTGGAGTAGAACAGAACTACAAACTTAATTAATTCACGACTTGTCTAAAATTTTAATTAAGAGATTTTAAATTTAAACAATCCTAACACTTGGAAGGAATGCAGTCTAATGCTGAGAATAGCAAAAAATCACAGCGCGGTTCAGTGTATTCTGGGGAAAAATATTATTATTATTATTATCCATCAGTAGATTGTTTAAAAAATATTGAATATGTATTTCTCTGTTGTCAATCAAACGTAAAATTACAAAGATAAAGCGCGTCAAGGCAGTGCCGTCACGTCTAACTTTTAAGTAAGTAAAGAGTGTTACTAGGGCGTGATGTGGATGTCACACGGAACTTTTACGGGCGGTGTTGCCAATTTAGCGACTTTGTCGCTAGAAGTGACGACTTTTGCTTACGTCTTAGCGACCAAAAAAAGGTTTTGACGACAAAAATGGTTTAGCGACTTATCTGGCGACTTTCGGAATACAAATAAAAACAGTTCTAGGACCAATAATGGATAGATTTTTTGTCAATTCGATACAGAATTATACAGTGCCACAGAATATATAATAGTACTAACGTAACAGTGCCAAGAGAGATCTACATGGATGGAAAGCGACAAACGCGCTTGCGCACCAAATTCAAACTTTATTTAATTAAAGCTCCATTCGTATATGATCTAGCTTTGGCTATTTAAAAAAAAAATCAAATCAAGACATTAAATTTTCTTCCATATCTAACTTTGACATTTATTTGTTTAAAAACTCTAGCTTTAATTGAATGATAAACTTTTTTCAGTGAATTTTCTTCTAATTTAAGTTGGTTTTTTTCAAATGGCAAAAACGGAACCCTTAAGGGCAACACACACAGAGAGCGGGCGCGGGTCGTGCGCGGGCCCGCGACGGGCGTATTTGCATGGCGGTATATGGACGCCTTCACACAGAACGCGGGCGCGGGACGGGTCGTGCGCGGGCCCGCACCCGTCGCCCGTCGGCACAAACAGCGCGCGGGCCGAGCGCAGAGTTACCAACTGTAAAAAATATTTATCCCTTTAGCTTAAGTTAAAAACCCCTAAAACTCGATTTTAATGAAAATTTGTACTTTAAAGTTAAATATTTCGCAAACAAATCACTGAATTGAAAAATCGTCTTAGTAACAAAAACGAACCGAACCGGTTTCTGTCCGGGGAAAAGTTAGACGATTTTTCGATTCATTGATTTTTTTGCGAAAAATTCAACTTTAAAGTGCAAATTTTCATTAAAATCGAGCGCCCCCCCCCCTCCCCTTCTTAACTCTAAACCAGTGGCTGGAATTTTTTTAAAAAAATCAGGATGGTATTAAGTATATCAAACGTTCAAGGAAAACTATAACGGCTAAGTTTGCTTGCGAATTATTAGTAGTTTTACTCTTTCAGACCACCAGTGGCCTCTTGTGAGACAAAATCCTGAGTCCGCTCGCTCCTGGTGGACGACTCCTGGCGACTTTCTAGCGACTTGATTTTGAGTCTATAGCGACTCGAGTTTCTTGGAGTTGGCAAGCGGGCTATATCTTCATTATTTCGAGACTGCTAGTGCTAGAAACACACGTAATACACGTAAAGTGGAGATTTTTTTATTTCGTCTAAACCCAAAGTGTGGGATATAATTAGATACTTATAGGTCATTTAAAAACGTTGTATGTAGGTGCATTTGTAGGGACCATTCTTCGATTTACGGATCCATTTGTTCGAACGTGTGTCCTCTCCCCCTCAAAATTAATCGATTATGAAACTGAAAGTGATTATGAAACGGAGAGAGACATTAAACTTTGTACGGATAGTCTTCATGCAACGTAAAAATGAAGACCATGATAGAAAAAACAGCTGAGGCGGGAATTTAGATCATAGAATTTCATTATGCCCGAAGTGCCAGACCTAATGGTTTAGGTACACAAGCAAAGACGCGGGTAAAGGCTAGTGAGCTATAAATATCGTCAATTAATTTGTTTTCTGTGATTCAGTCACTTCTACTTGTGATACTTGTAATACACAGGCTTAGTCAGAAATTAACAAGTCGAATCGAAAGGCACCTTGTTCCAGGCGATACGAACCGATAAGAAAGTTTAATGAAATCTTAGCGAACAAGAAACGGTTATCGGTAGACTGCCATTTAATAAAGTAATAGGTAATGAATGACTGTCATGGCAAAAGTTATTTGTATATTGGTATGGTGATGGAAGTAGGTACGTAGATACTGTCAATTCAAGCATTACTGCATTGCGCACTGCATTTTTTTTTGTTTATTTTTTATTTATTGTTTTACATTACTAACCATACTATGGACCATGCTGTCTTTAATAAATAAATTTTGTTTTGTTTTTAAATATTTTTTATGGTTCTAAACTTTTTCTCGTCTAAAACTAGGTACTCAACCACTCAAACAAACAAGCTACTCAAAAACATCATGTTTTTTAAAATATTTTTTCGACTTAGAGTTCCGTATACACTCCCACTTACTTCTCCCAATAAGAGTTAGGCTAAATAATAACCGTAATTTAAATGCAAGTAATATTTAGTAAAATTTTATACTGCTTTTTATCCTTATGCAAACTAAATACTATGAGATATATCTTTCTGCGTTACTAACTATTCGGACGTATAAATATTATTCTCATCGATATTATGCCATGTTAATATTCTGCTTTCCAAAATTATGAGAAATGATAGTATGCGAAAAAATATGTATACTTATGCAAAAAGTAATTCGGTCTTATGATGATTCTGCTCATGATTGTTATGTGAAACAAAATTATGACATTCGATTTTCTGCAACATATTAGCACAGAACAAAAAAGGAGCAGTAGAACGCGAGTTATACCTACGCGCCACGAAATTTCAGTGCCCTTAGTGTAAATTTTCGGTTACAAAATACGAATCTCAATTTCTATGGAAACAGCGCCTCTAGCGGAACGTTTGCGATGTTCGTGTTTCCATACAAACTGAGATTTTAACGCGAACTCGATCGAGACGTATTTTGTAACCTTAAACTTACACTAAGGGCACTGGATAAAGCCGCGAATTAACGGTACTTGCAATTCCAACCGACGCAACTGGGGTCTATTGGGGAAACCTTCGTCCAACAGTGGACGTCTTAGGTACTGCTGAGATGATAACGATAACAATAACAAATAATAATAAATCCAGTTCTAACAGCTAATAAAGTCATTATTATCAGTACCTGGGCGACCGAGCTCTGCTCGAGCTAAAACTCGGTAACCAGCGTTTTCCCAGAGATAAGACCAAGCTAAATAGATCGATTTTTCATCTCCGAAAACCAAGGTTTTGGTATGTAGGCATACCAAATTTCATCGAAATCGTTTGGAGCTCGTTTAAAGGTATAAGATAGATAATCATCAGCCGGAAGACGTCCACTGCTGGACAATGACCTCCTCCTTAGAACGCCACAATAGACAACTCGCCACTTGCATCCACCGGTTGCCCGCAACTGTCACGGCTTGCCGTGGCATTATGCTGAGTAAGGCCCTGTTTAGCGTCATGTATGTCTTGTATTTGTTCTGTTTGTTTTTATGGTGTTAAATAAATCTATTTCCTTTCTTTCTTATGTCGTCATTCCACCTAGTGGGAGGCCTGCCAACGCTTCGTCTTCCAGTAAAAAAAGCTAATAAAGTTACACTAAGCTATTGAACATGAATCGTCTACACCATGTGACTCGCCACCGCTGGGTAAGTATAAGACAAGATGTTAATTTTCACAGTTCAGAGGCGGTAATAAAAACCAAGGCGATTGGAAATGTTCCCATTCTATAACAGCACAGCGCAGTAGGTATATTGTTCAACTGTAGCGTTAATATCTTATTCGCAAATCTCAATGAACTTTAGAGGATTGGTACTGTACCACGTCGTTTACTTTTACTAACTCGTTTCACTTTGAAAATGTTTGTAACAAATGTATATGTATACCTACGTTATTTACGTTTATGTGTAGGTACAGTCGAGGATACCTACTGTATCACATAGCAGGCATATGCAATTTTACCAAATTTCATTTAAATCGATTATACGGTTTAAGCGTAACACTTTCGCATTTATAAATATAATTGACTAGCTTTTGCCCGCGGCTTCGCTCGCGTTAAATTTGGAGTAACATACATTTAGGTACTTTCTGCGATCCTTTTTTCGTGTTTTGATTAATTTTTCGGAGGATTATATGGAAATATAAATACAGACAGATTTTTTTTTAGACAGATGGTGCAAATTTTGTAATACAAAAATCGACCTACATACGTAATTAATTATGATTCTTACCAACTTTGAAACCCTGCATCGCTGATTCAGGGTTGGAATTTTAGAAAACGTTAAAGTACATACTACGCGTTTCTTTTGCCCGCGACTTCATACACGATATAGGATTATATCCCGAGAAATTGTAAAGTTCCCGCGGGACATGAATTACTGTTATGATCTATTTTAATATTCTTAATTGTCGATTAGAGACACATTGTAGCTTTCTATTATTGAAATAATTTTGAAAATGTGCCTCAAAATTGAAACTTATTTTTATTCTGCGGAAAGTTTGCAATTTTTCTTAAAGTAAATAGTCTAATGTCAATCAGGGATAGTGTATCTTTCTATTGATAAAAGAATTATTTAAATCAGCTCAATAGTTTCAGAGATGACCCCCAACAAACGAAGAAAAAAACAAAGTTGAGATATTTTCCTATTCTTTTTATTTCTCTAATCTTTGCCCTAGTGCACCTCTGCATTACTTTAGGTCCATCTATGCCAAATTTCACACCGTAGCATGCTGAACGATTGTGTTGCTCTGAAGATGAGCTCTGGTTGAGTTCGAAACTCGTCAGTGTAAAGTGGTGGTGGTGATAGATGGATTTGTGTGATTTGTGTGTTCTTACAGTGTGGAGGTGGAGGAACTGCATGAACACACATTGCATGGGCACAAAAGTAGCTATCATAAAGGTCGCGGGTGGGCAAAGTAATTGTGTCAGCTCGTTGAACGTACAAGTAAAATTTCGTATCAATGCTATCAACCCTTGAGGAGTTCAGTCATCAGCAGCCAACCCTGGCTGTAGCATCAGGCGGTGTATATCATATAAACGCATTGTCATTGAAATTTAACAATCATGTAAAGTCTTTTGCGTGTGCCATCAACTTTTGAGGAGTTCCCTTCTACGGAGACGATCCTCACCAGAATGAGTAGGATGTCACTGCTAAATAATTGTTACCAGATTTACATCAGTTTGCCAAATCTCCAGTCCCCAGTTTTATTGGTTTAGCTTATGCGTTTTCTGATTCAGTTGGTAAGTATATAAAATCCTCTTTATTCGTTTTATCCCGTGGGATATTCGGAAAATCTTTGAAACAGTTTTTACCTACCTGCATGCCAAATTTGAAGTTTCTAATAATTATAGTTACGCAAATAGGGCCATTTTGAAGTGAAAATATAAATCCCATTTTATTCCCTATCCCGTGGGAATTTTGATAAATCCTGAAAATAGTTTTTAGCTGTTAGTATTACCTACTTGTTTACCAAATTCGAAGTCTCTAATAATTATAGTTACGGTAAAAGGCTCAATAATTAAAAGAGAAAATACAAATCCCATTTATTCACTATCCCGTGGGAATTTCGAGAAATCCTGAAAACCGTTTTTAGCTGTTAGTATTACCTACTTGCATGCCAAATTTGAAGTTTCTAATAATTATAGTTACGCAAATAGAGCCATTTTGAAGTGAAAATATAAATCCCATTTTATTCCCTATCCCGTGGGAATTTTGATAAATCCTGAAAATAGTTTTTAGCTGTTAGTATTACCTACTTGTTTACCCAATTCAAAGTGTCTAATAATTATAGTTACGGTAAAAGGGTCAATAATTGAAAGAGAAAATACAAATCCCATTTATTCACTATCCCGTGGGAATTTCGAGAAATCCTGAAAACTGTTTTTAGCTGTTAGTATTACCTACTTGCATGCCAAATTTGAAGTTTCTAATAATTATAGTTACGCAAATAGAGCCATTTTAAAGTGAAAATATAAATCCCATTTTATTCCCTATCCCGCGGGAATTTTGAAAAATCCTTTCTTAGTGCGCGTCTACACGTATTAAGGAACATATATTCCAAATTTCAAGTTTCTAGACCCAGTGGTTTGGGCTGTGCGTTGATCTATAAGTCAGTCAGTCAGTTTCTTCTTTTATATATATAGATTTCGGCGCATACCTACAGTAGGTACGTATTCAGTTAATAACCTATATAAAGAAAAATTTTAACAAAAAAGTTAAACCGACTCCAAAAAAATAAAAAATAAGTAACGGAAAATGGGAACGACTACAAAACCCTTGTAAATATTTTTCTAGGTACCTGCTAGCTCGAAGTCGGTGCCTGAGCACGAGCCAGCAGGATGGATTGAAACCCATAGACTGTAGGTGTAGTTGGTTCCATTTTCCGTTATTTTTTTTATTTTTTGTTAAAAAAATTCTTTATTTCTTACTTTTTAGTGATTCGTAGCCAAAGTACATCTCACAACGATTCCATTAAGCTCCAAAACATGGCTTAGTTACGTTGTTTTATAACAGAGTTCCGTTGCCTACCTTCCGGCTTTAACATCAGATCAGTTCGAAAGAATCATTAACTTACAGCTCCTTCTTAGTCGCTTATCTAGGTATATTAATCATGATCGTTTATAGACGAGCGAGCATTACTTAGCTTTGACGAGTTCCATTGGTCATCTACGTCTTCGTCATCAGGTCCAGTTTACCAAATCATACTTTCTGAATGTAAATGCTTATCTTAATGCTAAAAATGCCATAGTCGCCATAGGTGTACCTATAAAATTTGAGGTTTGCCCTCGATTTCCCTAGGATCCTATCATCAGGTCTTGACTCGGTGACAATGGGACCACCTCAGAAGAGTACCCTTTCGAATAAAAAAAAAAATTTT
Organism: Choristoneura fumiferana; assembly: GCF_025370935.1. Taxonomy (NCBI): domain Eukaryota; kingdom Metazoa; phylum Arthropoda; class Insecta; order Lepidoptera; family Tortricidae; genus Choristoneura; species Choristoneura fumiferana. The sequence continues at coordinate 5,018,203 of NC_133487.1, read as the reverse complement.
GAAAATCGGTCCACAATTGACTGAGTACAAACATTGGAACATAGAACCTCCTTTTTTGAAGTCGGTTAAAAATTACAATATCCTAGTATAAATTAGTAAGGATTTGTCGTATTATTTATACATTTAAATCTCGGTTGCGATAATAATTTCTGAGATGAAGTCTTATCATGACATTTATTATTATAGGTGCCCTACATGAGTTCCACGAAAGTCACCAATTACTGCTTTGAAAATGACTAGGTATGTATGACTGTGCTAAATGGCCGTGAAATCGAGCAATTTATATTAAGTGTGTTTCTATGAAATCGCGTCAAATATTGAGTGCTAAAGAACTGGCTGGAAAACAAAATATAAGATGAGCCTAAAGAGACCACCAGGCATCTAAATTAAATTACTTATTTATTTTTATAAATTATCTTCCTAAAAACTTCTAAAAACTATGAAAATAATTTACTACCAGTCTGAAGTCGGTGCCTTAACACGAGCCAGCAGGAGTGGACCTATAATCGTCTACCTCACCTACATACGAGTATATTGGGCTTCAATCACTCCTCCTGGCTCGTGCTGAGGCACCGACTTCAGACTGGTAGTAAATTATTTTCATGGTTTTTTGTAGTCGGTTCTATTTTTTGTTATATATTTTTTTTCACCCTTTTTAGTGTAAAAGATCTAAGTTGCTTTTTCCGATGCAGAAACGTTCATTATTGAGGAGTCCTGGTGCTTCATCACCCGTTCCATTTCATCATATGAATTACGATGAGCTTAAATTGCTTAACTGCGTTAAAGTAATTAAAATTCAACCCGTGAAGTACCCGTGATGATTTTCAAGAGCAAATGCACGAGTTACTCCTAAACATATCGAAATTACCATAGGCGTTCCTACAATACTTGAAGAGTTCCCTCGATTTCCCTAGGATCCAATCATCAAATCCTGATTTGGTGCTTATGGGACCTAATTGAAAGCATTCCTACACGAACGAAAAAAAATTTTTTGAAATCGGTTCTTAAATGACTGAGTTCTGAGGTAACAAACATGAAAAAAAAATACAACCGAATTGATAACCTCCTGTTTTTGAAGTCGGTTAAAAATAAACTTTGACTACCTAAATCAAAAGTTCATAACTATGTATCATAATTCCTGCCAGCGCTCGCTACATACACGTAATTTTAGATAGGAGAGTTATAACAGTTTTCCAAAATGTGTCTAATTAGATACGAATAAACTAATAACATATGGAGTTAAGGTTTTCAATATCGACTTTCGGAACACCAATTGACCGGCCAGTATTCGAAAAACATAATTCCAAGGAAGGGACGACCAATTTACGAAAACCGCTTTACATAAAATGGAAATACTTCAAAATCAGGCGCGCCAACATAGCGATAAGCTACCCAAACCACTTTAAACGTATCTCAGGCCACCTCAAGTACAAAATGTATCCTTGCCGGTGAGGAAATAGCGTCGACATTGCAAGAAGGGAATGGTGTTGATGCGGCTTTGTAATAGTTATTTTGCTTCCATTACTGAAGTGATGAGGCGTTCCTTCAGTCTTCAAACACTATTTTCCATAATATTCACGGTTGTTAGGCGGAGTGGCTTCGTTTATATGACAATGGGGCCGATCGGACGTTCAAGGTCGCGAGACAAGTGGTCGTATCGTATCTGTTAAGTTACAGGTTCTTTAAAGGTGAGGTTTTAGCGTCGTGGAACATTTCGATCGTATACAGCTGAGTTTTTTTGTCAAAGTTCCGTACCTCTGTCGATAAAAACTGAACCCTTACCTATAGCCCTGAAGCCTCAATTCTTGTTGGTCCATCTGTCTTTCAAGACCCCGTTTCTCAGGAAAGCGTGGAGTGGAGCTATCAACCTGAAATTAATATCAAAGCCCCCTTGGAGCAGTGAAAAAAATTAATCATCGTCATTATCATTCAAAAAGGTCATTAAAAAAGTTGTGTGTGAACTTTATGGAATCAAAAACCTGTTTAAACACGAATTATGGTCACCTGGTCAAATACGTAATTACTTGTTGTCGTCCTTCCATTTGACATAACTGTTTTGGAGCCACATTGAATAGTGCGACCGTCAGGACCTACCTTTAACGTGCAGACTTAAGCACAACCTGCAATTTTCTAAAAAAAAAAGTTTTCGTGCCAAAAGAACGAACGACTTTAATAACTTAGGTAACACCGCGTGTCCTGCTTGTTCATTTTCCTTGTTCACAATACCTATTTAAAAATGGAAACACTTTAGGTTTTTATGTTAACACTTTATTCGAAGCAAAGGCGCTCGGTGCTCCAACAACCTTTATGACTTGTTCCAAGTACACGGTAATAGTAAATGGAGTAAATAGTCTATTTACTAAGGCTATATATGAACACGACGGTAGAGGTGAGCCCATTCTCACGTTCAAATATTTACAAAACCAAATTTAAATTTCAAGAGTATTTAGTCGCGGAGCCGAGAAGAGACACGTCATTTTGTAAAGTACCTACAACAGATCTTGTATTAGAAAAACGTACCTATAGTAATCTTTTCAAATTAAGAAGCTTCCATTTCCAATATACATCATCTGTGTATTTATCTTTTTTTTCATATTATAAATAATACAGGAGCAAACATTGTTATATGACGAACCTGAGTACCTATTCCTATTTTACAAACAGAGACACTTAGGGGTACTTACTCAAACTTCAGCAATCACTAGCTACTTTTGAAATTAATCCATGATACCAAGAGTTCCATTTCTTTTTAAAATGACAAAGCTAGTCTGGTCTGGGATCCAGGCCAGATGATGTGGGTACAGATGGTACGTAACCTGCATCCAAAGGACACAATATTTGACAAACATACAGCCAGTAAAATACATAAGCTAGCGCTAGTCAATTTACGCACAAAACGGCACGGACAGGTTAGGAACCACATTATACGCAACTGTGTAACGCTTTCTCAAGCCAAGGTTGCGACAGATGGTTGCGCGTTGCGAGACCAGCCTCAGCACACCCACTACGGCTTTAAGACACCGTATTCATGTAAAATTCAACAGCAAAGACTGTTTCAAAAACTCTTTAGCGCTAACATTAGCTCTGAAATACGAAATAAGTACTGAAGTTGCAGGCCCGAGCGGAATATTAGGAACAGAGAATGAATTTAACTGTTTTTATAGCGAGTGGTTAAAATACTTGAACGTATTCCTTGTTTTATTCTTAAATGCATACCTATGCCCTTATTATCAGGTGCGGTGCGCTGCAAAAATTCTATACTAGTTCTAGCTTACAGACTTCATTATAATCGTATACGCTTTACAATCTGTCTTGATAGCCTTCGCCATTAAGTAGCTAAGAAATAATCACGTGCTTACTTAAGGAAAATGAAAGTAGTATTCAAGCACACACACCGATGCCATAAAAAGGAACACAATCGTACTTGCTATCTTGGGTCGTTCAAAAGAGCTTGGTAACATTCCTCCCGGTCCATTAGTATGGATGTCTGGCTACGTGATATCGCGAAAGAATAAAGAGTATTTTTGGCCGATATAATAAAGATATTCACGACTGTGCCCAACAGACTTTTGAAACGAAAATAACAGTTGCCAAGTTAATACACATAAATTCATATACTGAACTGTCGGCAGACGCCTTAGTGACTGAAAAATAATAAAATTCACGAAGATAATGCCAGAGCATGTATGTGGCATGTTGAATGTGTATGTGGAAGGGAGTTAATTGATTCTGGCTAGGATCGTTTGGCGCGTGTAACCCATGTTTAAAGCTAAACATCCATTGTGTGGAGTGATAATAGCTCTCACGACGCATTGCCTGTCGCGTGACAGTATCACGGCATTGGACAAAAACCGGACACCAGCGAAATTAGTGTTCAGTGGGCATAGTCTCGTATGAGCTAGGTAGGTCGATACAGATACTTTTAATGTCTCTCATAACCCCGACAAGAGCTCCTAAAGCCGAAGCTGGATTCGGTATGGATCAATAAGACCTATAACAGGTATGGTTACCAAATAAAGACAAACGAGAACGAGACGTTCAGCGACAATCAATAAATATCTGTTTCTAGCATGTCGCCAGTCCGGTCCAAAACAACACAAATTAAATTGATACTGTCAAAATAAATAGAAAACATATTTAAATTTGATATGAAAACAGGTCTGTAGATATATTCTTCGAGTGCAAAAAAGTCAACCAAATACTATTACAGAAGGTCAGAACTGTCGGCAAAGTTTACCAAACATCAACATCCGATGCTCATGTAGTTGATTGTTAATGTTACTGAAAAACATTTGGTTTGAATTGGCATTCCCAAACCGCATCTGAGTCAACTGCTACAGTTACCAGTACAGAACGCATGTTACTCGAAACAATTTTATTTATATCTACATGCATGATTCAGCAACAGCCATAATAAATTGGCATCGAATTTGTACATTTTAACCGTTCAAATAACCAACGTTGCAAGGTCTACTTTAATAGGTTTTTTAAGTCGAAGTATTTGCTGAATATTCAGAATATCCATCACAACAAATTCAAATAATAATAAGCATTTCGGAAAAAATGCTTAATTTAATAAAAATCGAGGTAAACATCAACGTTAAGTAAGTCGAAATGTCGGAAATATTTTCTTCATGGCGTACGTTAAACAAAATACGAGTAGAGACGACGGCCATTAACTAATTGCTATCGAATATCGGTATTAATAACAGCACCAAACAACCTTAGCGATAACCAGACAAATATTTAAATATGGAAACAAGTAACAATTGAATCTAGAACACAAAAATGTATGAGGATACTGGCTGAAACATCCGCTTCGAACAGACTATTAGTGTGGGCATGAAATGGTTCATGCGAACAATTCTCCCGTCTGCTGAACACCGGCAACTGTAGGTACCAGACGGAGCATTCCGCTTTATTAGGAAGCCACGTATTAACGCGCCTCGCATTCGCCACGTGCCGTGCCCATGTTCTGCCAAACGTGCGATACACCGCCAGATGGATGACAGACAAGACAGGAAAGTAACAAATGTAATGTATTTAGAGATGGAAGCCGTCGGTACCCATCAACCTTGAGCCAAAACAAAAGACAGCCCAAAATAATTCTGCAGTGAAACATAAGATAACGCGAATGAAAGACACGAGAAATGAAATGTGATTACGATGAGTATGTACGTAGATGATGGACGTCACAGAATGATAATCACAGAGATTGACCCGTATTGACGTAGGCTGTAAAGCGGGACATCTTGCACAACCGTCATTGTATCATTTGTATATATCGATGTAATCGCGGCAAAATACTAGGTACTTATCTCAATGCAGACAGAGAGGCCTCTCAGTCTTCTTGCATTTAAACAATTCAATATATTGCCATTTTGATCAGAATTTGTCATTAAAAGAGTTTCGTCTAGATTCTTAAAACAGTTAATGCACGTTTAGACCTACGAGTATATTCATTACCTATCATTACATTTCAACGAAACGTAAATTAGCAACTTCTTGTCGGCAATAGTTGTTTCATGTTTGAGATTTGTTCCCAATTATCATCCTTGTATTAAAATTTAATACAAGTGTAGAATACGTAGGAGACTTGATTGATTATGGCAGTCAACACAGAAGCAGTCTTCGCAGCTGTTGCATACTTTCACATCATTGCAAGCATTCGGCATTCTTGGTTGTCGAAACTGCGAACTGCGACAGTAGATCAAGGATCATTACATAAAGCATTTTTGTTCTGTAGTAAACTACCCAGGGATTTTTAAAGTTAAATTGAGTTTACGTGATTAATGTGTGCATGGAATAGGTATATTATGTTTCAATATTACTTATAAGTTATAACATTAAATGGAATCCTTCGTTACATAGAATGGTATAGCATATAGATACTGAATAGCATGTCATCAACCTAGGTTGGTCCAAAAGTAAAAGTTACATTATATGTACCAAGATAAAAAACTGTCTGCGTTTAATATTTCTACGTCGCAGACGTTGTTCGGAAGACGAAATCATTATTTGCAAAACCATTACAAGTTCGTCGTTTTGTGTAACATTAAAAACACATTAAGAAGGATATTCGCACGATATTTAAACAGTTGTTCAAAATCAAACAAAAAGTTACATCGATATTTTTAATTTCATCGTAATTTTATGGAAGATCAATACATGGTGACAAATAATTACTGAAATTAACTGACTTTTTACACTTGAACCTTCAATGCTATAGGCACTCGATATAATAGATCTAAACGTGAACATTTTAATATTAATACGCACAGATATAAAAAGACGACTGCTCGCAATTACACATACTGTCACACTAATGTTTATAAAATTCCAAAAAAAATGGCTTAAAATGTTCACATTAGAACGTCCACGTGTTGATGAGCAAGTTATGAAGCTACTGGAATGAAGATCTGCGGATATCAAATCTCCTACTTACTGGGGACACGATCACTCTAGTTATATACAATGATAGTAACAAAGGATACTACACTTCAGAAATTCCTTACTTATAAATAAAATCCGAAAAAGAAATATTGCTATGATAACTACGAAAACAGCATTGCGCAAGAATCGTAGGAGGCGAAGTCAAAATGCTTTTACATCTGTTTAACAATGTCTAAATGGTGAATGCCTTTTTACTTTATTAGAAAACGATATGCACCTGTTGAGTTGTTGTATTACATTATCTTTTCATTTTCCAATACATTAATTACACACAACAGTCAGAACAATGGCTTGAAAGCAGTTCTGGGAGACACTTCAATCTTTGATTACATTGATGCATTATCTTTACTTATCGATAAAAATTGTAAAAGAATCAAGCACCTACTTAACTAATAAATAACATTACTTTATCTAATATAAAATCTAAGGCTTCTCACGTAGTTTTTACTTAAAACTTTGGAAAGATAGAAATACAAAACAAGCAGAAAGTGACTAGTTGATACATTGATTCTTTGTGGTTTGACATACCTTACATAACAGCCCTTATATTCATGATTTAAACAGTCAGTTTCAAATTAAATTCGCTTTAACATTGATAGCTAAATCGGAACACTTGACAAGTTCGAGACTAAACAATACCTAGCTCATTAAACTGAGATAAAGCACCAGCCAGATAACTCAGGTGTCGTTTTTATCACGTCAGCGAATAAAGGTAGGTACTTAAGTTACATATCTATAGATCAGTGACAGGGAGCGGTGTCGTGTTGCTCTGCTCACAAGTACACCTGCGCAAATGCCATTCTAAATTTACTCTGGCATAGCTGGCCTTATATTATGAAGTCACCTCAATTATACAACTTGGTTCTCCACACTAAACGTAAAATAGCAAGTCACTGTTCTTTGTTTTCCTTCACAAGTAGATATTTCAACGTCATTAAATCAGTATCAGACAGCCATATAACTTCAATGTATTAACAATGAAGTGTTATAAATTTAATATTTTTTCCAAGATGTAGTTGAATTAGGAATTAAGTACCTGGGCGACCGAGCTTCGCTCGGGCTAAAACTTGATGACATGCGTTTTCCCAAATATAAGACCAAGCTTAATCGATTTTTCATCCCCAAAAACCCCTACATACCAAATTTGATCGAAATCGTTGGAGCCGTTTCCGAGATCCCCGAAATTTAATATATATATATATATATATAATACAAGAATTGCTCGTTTAAAGGTATTAGATAGATAGATTGATTAACAAAGGTCCATTGATAACCATCAGTTCAGCTTATGAAGATGTGGTTGATTTCTGATTGAATGATGTTAGAACTATCTAAAGGAAATAGTGATTTGCTACTCTACTTGGATTAATTGTAATATTTTTATTATGTCGTAACATCATTCTGATTGTGAGAATAAGTTTCTTATGGCGAAATAGTAAAATAAGTAACCATGCAATAAACTACTTTACTGATTCAATAAAGCCATCAATATAAAGTGAATTGCTTAAAAACTTCAAAAATATTTACACAGCAGGTCCATTCCTAAGAATCATTATGGCACCAAGTAAACAATGCAAATAACATTGGAATTAACAACAAGTAAGGTTACTCACCTATTCAATATACTCATATCTGTGGTTAGCAACATGACAAGTGCACATAGATAACACTAGTTGGTTAAAGCAGACAATTCACCAATAAGACATTGTCCTTGCAGCAAAAATGTCCAGTGCCTTATATTATTTTAAAAAAAATACACAAACACTAATAACTTTAATGAAACCTTTTGATCAAGAAAATAGATTGTAAAATGTTGAGATATGGTATTGTATCTTTACTAGATGAACACACATGAGGTTATAGGAAAAACAATAATAGATATTTATAGTACACTCACTACACACACACACATACATGTTGTATTATCCTGTAGGTAGTCTATGGGTTTTGTTCATTACAGGGGTGGTACAACAGTGGGTGACAGGTTCATATTACTCAAGTGTCAGTCCGAATAGCATTATAGTGCATGGTTACTTTATTCTGGATAGGCAACCTAACAGCTATTACCACAGACGCGCACAATGCTTCCACGATGTAAAATGCACTACAAATAACTATGTTATTATTTGTACAGCCTGGATTCAAAATCCTACATCTAATAGCTATTAAACTTTATAGTAAACATTGCCAGTTTGTAGCTGTTTCTCTCTTGCCACAAACAAGAATAGTGGGTCTGAAAACAATAGCACTCACAGGACAGTCATGTATTGATATTAAATCTGCTTATACACACCTACTTATGCTTATTGGTAACATCAGTCTCAATGACAAGATATTGCCATGTAAATGGCGTTTTAAGAGAATTACTACTAAGATAATTTAACCATATTCCTATGTATAAATAAAAACATTAAAAGAATTATGGTTTGTCAATCCAATTTATAGAAAGGGTAAACAAAGACGCCATTAACCCGACCACAGATATTTAATGATGTGAAAACCTAGAACCTATTGCTAAATAATAATTCTGTTCAGTAAAATAAAAAAAATATTAATTGAATAGATCAAAGTATTTTTGTCTATTTTATTATTTACAATACTTGATTTAATTCCATAGACTCAATTATAAAAGCAGTAACTATTTTTGAATTTTAAGGTAATAAAATAATAATCGCTTATTCAATTGAGTATTAATCGATTTTTAAAATGTCAAATTTTGCACCATCTCTACTCTAGTCTATGCTATTACAGATTATACACAAATTTCATTCAAGAAATAACGTCAATTTTGACGAAGATTTTTCAAATGAAAATTAAATATAGAAATCAAGTGAATTTTGGTGAAAAAAGTGATTAGATGTCTAGTTAAAAGACACAAATGTTATTATTGATTGGATCCAGTGGGTGTTTATACAAGAATTCTGATGAAATCTGTTTGTTTACACTTTCCATAAATTGGATTGGCATAACATATAAAGTTTGTTCATCATTTGTGCACCATTTGAACTTGTAAAGATTAAGTTAAGAACATTAGAAACATTGTTTTTGTTCATAAATGGGAATATGTTTAAAGAAGTGTTAAAAATTTATTGCTTTTCTTTATAACTGATGCTAGCAATAAGTTTTAAGTTACATCATAGAATTAGCTACACAGGACTGGCATGTTGTTTAATGTAAATATTACACAATAAAAATACATAAAATCTACAAAATAAGGAACTATACAAATTACACTTAAACTTGAAAGGAATTCTCACATCAGATCACAAACACATAATATTTCAATTGCACGGGGTGAACACAACTACACGGTTACAATAAGTAATCTCTTCAACATTTTCATGTACTCTTTTGTAAATAAACAGGCAGCTCAATTTATTACTTACTCTAATTTTAAAAAAACATGCTAAATCTTGAACTAAAATAACTTGCTCAACCTTATATAGCTAAGCTTATGCAATATGCGTGTTCATGCAACATGCCTTGACAGTAAATAATAAAATCAAGGTAGTTTTGAAGACATTATTAATAATTTGTTATTGTTTTGTATCATAACGTATGTACTTGTTACAGTGACAAGTTAAACGTTATGGTTCGTTAGTCTAACAACTGGTAGCATGGTGTATTGTTACTCTAAAGAGCTCTGTTTGAGTTCGAAACGCGTCAGTGTATGGTGATAGTGTTCTTACAGGTGTTAACTGCATGAACACGCATATTTTGCATAAGCTATCATAATTCAAGGAAATTTTTAGTTCATTGATGGTGCAAAGTAACGCCTTCAATAAATTATGCTAAATCTTATTGTTACTGGGCATTGCACGGAGATTAAAATTAATCTTTTAATATTTATTATTTTCAATTTGTTATTGATACTGTTTTGTGTCAAATTCATTAAAAAAAAAAGTTGAAAGCTCTTGTATTCTAGTGAGATAAAGCCCACACAGTGTTCATTCAGTGTTATGAGGTGCATTTCACTTCGTAATTAGTATCTCCAGCTGCATATTTTCTTACAAAAAAGGGTAGTTATGTTCCTAAAATAAAATATCAACCAATAAACTATAAATAAAACAAACAATGAAATGTCAATATTTAAAATCTATACAACATTCCATCAAGATAAGAACATTTTTAGGAAATTCAATAATAATAATCCACTAAAAAGTAGTGATTCAAAAAAGCTCTAGATTGATGGTATAGTGATGTAGATCCAAAATTCATATTCAAAAATTAGATTGTGAGGTATAAATATATGTATGCAATGTGAAATTTTACATTGGATGTCTTTAAAAAAAACAATAGATAATTAAGCCCACCACATTTCAATGTTATCAGCGGCAAACCTTGTAGATATTGTAAATAAATGAGGATTGTTTTACTGAGTGGCGATAGCGCTGCATCACTTGGTAAGTCACGGGAATATCAACTGAACAGACACTTCGGCTATAATGGCTATGATGTCACTCTGAAAGGGCACTAAGCAAATGAACGCCACCGAAATATCGGAAATCAGTTCTACTATCATCACGCCTATGCTCCGAACTGAATCCACTCACGGGGCCGGCCCCAGCTCGCCTCAGCGTCCATGTCCACTCGGGGCCGGTGGCAAAGGGTCGTCGCGCGACGCCTTTGCGGAGAATTCACTAATAAAAAATACCTACTCACGGGAGCGTCCGCGCGCAGGCACCTCCAGGGCGCTCAGAACTCGGCGAACTCCTTCGCACACTTCTCCGTCGAGGAAATGCGGAGCGCTTCCTCCTCGTAGTCGTCGAAATTGCTCGTGTCCCCGGGGCCCTTGCAGCGTGGGATGAAAGGCGCCTCTATCTTCTTCTGGAACACCGAGATCCAATCGGTGGTCCCGAACCATTTGTGGCCTTTGATATCGTTCACGCCCGCCTTCAGGTTGCCGTAGCGCTTCGTCAGATCCACCTGCAGCAGGTTACGCAGCAAGTCTTTCAGGTCCGAGCCAAAGTGCGACGGAAACCGGACCTTGCCGGATACGATTTTCTCGTAAATTTGAATCGGCTGGTCGGCGAAAAACGGCGGGTAGCCAGCCGCCATTTCGTACACGAGCACGCCGAGGGCCCACCAGTCCACGGCCTTGTTGTAGCCCTTGGAAAGAATGATCTCGGGCGCAAGGTACTCGGGCGTGCCGCAGAGCGTCCACGTGCGGCCCTTGACGCGCTTCGCGAACCCGAAGTCGGTCACTTTGAGGTAGCCCTGCGAGTCTATCAGCAGGTTCTCGGGCTTCAGGTCCCGGTAGATCAGGTCCAGGTAGTGCAAGTACTCGAACGCGAGTACTATCTGCGCCGCGTAGAACCGCGAGTGCGGCTCCGAGAAGCGGCCAACCTTACGCAGGTGTGAGAACATCTCTCCGCCGGGAACGTACTCCAAGACCATGTACAGGTTGGAGTTGTCCTTAAAGTGGAACTTGAGGCTCACTAAGAACGGGAAGTTGATCGCCTGCAAAATACGCTTCTCGTTTAGCGTGTGCTCCACCTGCTTCAATTTTACTACTTTCTGCTTGTCGAGTATTTTCATAGCGTAATATTCCTTGGTCGGCTTATGTTGCACTATCATAACCCGGCCAAATGAGCCCGTGCCGAGCGTTTTTATCCGCTCAAAGTCGTTCAGTCCGGCGGTGTTGGTAGGATTTTTCTTCCATTTCTCCTCGAAATCCTCTTTGGCCTGGTCGAGGAACTCCTTGACGCTTTCGGCGGCGTCCACCTTCTTGTTGGCGGTGGCGGCATTGTTGCCCATGGCGGCACTGCTAGCTAGTCCAGCGGGAGCCGAGCCGAGCCGTTATTAGAGGCCGCCTTGCACTAATCGATCCCTGCCCTTGCGACCGCGTTCGAAACTGGGCAAGTCAACACAAACCCATTACGATCACGAACATATCCAATCTAAAATGCACAATCACACGTCACAACCGACACTTAACGCAGGCACACATTTACACGAGTTCTGATTCTGAGTACAAAAATCTCAAAAATATTCTGTCACATTCACAATCCCAAGAATAAAATGGCTTCCACAATCGGACTCGATCGACAGAGCGAGATCGAGCGAGCGGGCGGACGATTTGCTCTTTGCTCACGGCACGGGAGGCGGTCAATTATGAAAATGTTACCAGTGTATTGCAAAATTTCTACCTTTAATCAAATAATTCTACCACTTAATATACATAAATAAATGTATTAAAGAACTTGGAATAATTTAATAGAAGGAAGAAGGGCCCATAATTAAAATACGGGATTTATCCACATTTTTGGTGCTAATTACAACTAATTAGGCACTGATGTTTGCAATTTGTTGTAAACCAATAGATAACATCGGCACAGGATATATAATAGTACTAACGTACAGAATGGCCACGCTCTGCCCCGCACCCGTTCGAGTTACCCCACCCCTCAAGCGCAGACTGCAGGAAAACCGCAGGAAAACAGTCGGGTGCGCGACGCGATGTATGTCGACCGTACGGCACTAAGTTCGGGAGCAATAATTTTACGAAATCGTAACGGTACCCTACCTACTTCCTTTTTCTAAAAAAACAAATATATATAAATAGTGATTTCTGAAATTAACGCCATTAATACATGAAATAACTATCTACCGAATGATTCTTTTAAGTTTGTAGACGTATATCTATTGTAATTAAAAATAATAATGCTTAAAATATGCAGACAGACACATTTTAAGTAGGTTTGAATAGATCGAGGATATTCTGGCAGAACCAGATAAGTGCACAATATTTATTTTTTATACGGTTTTGCTAGATAAATAAAGCAGAAAACATTGAGTATGGCTATGCATGTAACTTTAAAAAAATGAACTTATTCTGTTTTGCCAGAATACCCTCGAAATAGGTAAGATTAACGATTACATTTATTTGCACATAACTAAGCCATACCTACATATGAGTACCTTTAAATGTCATTGGTAGCACTTATAGTACTATAGGGTTTTGCAATAATCAGCCCTGTGCAGCTTACGCACACATTGACGCGTGTACAGACGTCGTCGTGCCTATGTAGATTCAAGAACGCGTATTTTGTACGGCGTGGCCGCCCTGTGACATCGGTATAAAAATGAGTGGAAATATGACTTTTCCACATGACATGTGTTGCTACTGTGTAGCAACACATAAAATTGTGAAGTTAAATGGGAAGTGATATTTGTCAAGTTTGACTTTTAGGGTTTTTTTGGCAATAAACAGGATTTGAATAAAATAAACATTCAACTATAATAAAATACAAAATAACAAAACAAATGTGGCGATTTTTCATTCCGCTATTTCTTAGAGCAAAATCTTCCAATAAAATAAAAGGTTTTGTGTAAATTACTCATGGCAGTATATTTTGTCATAATGCTTCAAATACTCAATTCAAAAAGTATATCAATATTATTTATTTTTGACGATGTAAGTAAAATCGCTGTAATAAGTTCATTATCATGATAAATATTTTTTAAATATGTACTTAAGTATTTTTATGAGTGTGCCTTTAAAATCGACCCATGATTATTAGACACTTAAGATAAAATATTAAGTGTTGATGTAGTAACACTTTAAAACACATTTTTACTACCATTAAACAATCACACTAATATCCCACTATTATGATGCATATTATAAATGCAAAAATTTGCAAGTGTGTGTTGATTTAGGTAGATGATATTCCGTACACAGATAGTTTTAGTCCCGGGGAAGAAAATAGGATAGTTTTTGTCCCGGAAAATTGCAGATTAAAAAATTTATGAAGTTTTAGTTTCGTAGCTAAAATGGCAAAACTGATATCTGTCACAGAGAAACAGACGGATAGAAGACAGATGGACACTTTCTTTCGTATCTGAAGAATAAGAGTTTGTCACCCTTCAGATATGAAACCCTTAAATACCTATGTTCGCATTCATCCTCAACACAGTCATGGAAACTTTTTCCCAAACTTATTACAACGTTCATTATTTTGATTTGGATTTTTGACGAATATATACTGACTGCTTCCGCTGCTTTTTTTTCTCATTAGTTGTAACTGAAAGTTCTTTGGATATACCTAGGTAATAAGATAGACCACAAGAACTGAGAGAGATCACGTTTAAAACTCAAAACGCCATACTACATAACTTCTCTGAATCAACATTTATTTTATTTTTTATATAAAATTGATTATATCGGATTTACGTAAAACACATAACGCAACGTACGACCTCAAAACGGCATCGTTTCCTTTATTTATGTACTTATTTGTGCTTGTAGATTTAACTTTCTTACGAGCATGACATAAACAAACTACTTGCATGAAAATGAACACGATACAGGTATGTATGTATGTGTTATTTAATCTATCTATATAAATAAATTGAATCGTAAAATGTGTTGCTAAGCGACAAACTCGGGAATGGCTGGACCTATTTCGCTTATTCTTATTTTGTTGTATTCGTTATTGTCAGGAGAAGGTTTTATTTTATCGAAAAAAACTTCGAAAAACACGGGGTTCCAGCGGGGGCGAAGCCGCGGGCAACAGCTAGTTTTAAATATAGATTATAAATATATTTGCACATAATTATAGTTCCTCTTTTAGTTAGTTACAGCCTTCCATTATATTATCATACGCATTCTGGTTACAGCTACGCTACACAATGAGTGTAAATTTAAGAGCGTATTCAAGTGGAAAACACTGGATAAAAAAAGAAGGAAATTATGTATTTATCTTAAGCAACTTCAAAACAAGCCACATGTATATTCGTTCATCTAAAACTACCATAAACATTTAAAAATATTACATGGCAACACTGTTATGTTGTTCTACACATGACATAGATGGCAGCACAAACTTGTTGCGCAGTCAGCGTGCGCTGTAGCTTTGAAGGCGCCTTATCAAGAATGTGCTGCTGTTGGCGGCACATTGCGTAACTAATTCAGTGTAATCGATATTAATTATGTTTTTATTTTGCTACAACTACAACGTATTATCGTCTTATCGGTCAACGATTTTACACGAGTTCTAATTCTGTTATTTTTGCTTCTGTGAATTGTTTGTCCATAATTTTCATTAATTATTGCTACGGTTACATTCAATGCATTAATATTAACTATAGTGTCAGTCATCTAATACTTAAATCTACTGATTATTGCGGAATATTTCATATAGGAAAATTTAGGAAACTTCTCACTATTTTTATGGAGATTGAAATATATTCCTATATTTCTTGTGAAAATTTCCAAAAAATTCCGAGAACTCTGTGGCTCCAGTGAAAAGGGGTACATGTCGAAAAACCCAAGTTTACAGGAGACGCAAAAAACAGTTACACCCGAGATGATTCAAACTTACGTTCATTACACTTGTATATTTACATATACTGATAAATGTGGTATGTTAAAGGACTAAATTAATTGCGCTCTTTCTTATGGGAATGTTATTTTTGCTCTTGATCTATTAGTTTATAAATTAACTACTTGTATCCAAAATAGAAGTATAAAAATAAGTGTAAAAAGGTTCAAGTGGTTATATATATCGCTATTCACAAGTTTTCGTAATTTTATACGAAGTGAAAAAGGGTACGCATCCGGAATGTTTTTTGTAGTACATGTATAATATTATCCACAGAAGACTAGCTTACGAACTAATGGTGTAGAAAATTATTGCATTTTTCAATTTATGCAGTTCTTTGGGCTTAATTACAGACATAACAGACATGTAGCCTTTTGCACGTTTTTTTATTGTGTTTTTAGTTATAAGTAGACTTAAATAATAATGAAAAATTCAAAATGCTACTTGTATCCAAGTTGAGTGAATAAAACACATATGAAAGTATTTAAATATCTATTCAAAAACGCTATAAATTTTTCAAAAATCTCACATGCAAACATAAAAAATGCCCGTTTAAAACAAACTTAAAATTTCTCATCATTAGTATCTAAGTATGTCCATTCAAAAGACGTTAAAATAATATTAAATTATCTTGTAACATACAGTTACAAAAAACATGTTATTTATTAATAAAACTGAAAATCTCTAAGCTAAGCAGCTTGTCTTCTGTCCGTATCAGTACATGCGTAACGACAGTTTCATCATTGCAGATTAAATCTTTGTAAAGGTTAATCAGCAGTATGAAGGACATTAAGGGCTGTTCCTATCTTCGATCCACAGCACGCTAGATCTCGCAGGTCGAATACTTAAAGCTCCAGCGGGCATTAACTGCGAGATTGCATGCTTGAACGAGGCCACGAATGACTGGCTAGCTGGACCGAGTCCAAATCTCCCGTCCAAACCACATAGGCAAAGAGCCTAGGATACAATAGCCTCCGTCACCACTTTAAAGGCATTAATAGAACCTTTAACAGGCAGGGACCGGGCCAGACTGTTAGCTGTGTCCAAGCCAGAATCTGGTTACTGGCTCCATGCATACCCCTCGCCCAACACTAGAACTTTTATCGACCCAGACACTACGCATAGCTGCTGGTCTAGAACCAGGTCTACGCATAGGGCTGGGCTGGAAGTTGGGATCTGCGAAAGTAAGAACTGTGTTTCTTGTGGGGCTCCAGTGGACTGTCTCGGCCAACATGGCCTCTCCTGTTCCTCGGGCGCCGGCCGACTGTCCCGCCACGCCACTCTCAACGACATTCTCAGAAGGGCGCTCGTTAGTGCCAACGTTCCCGCCGCTCTGTAGCCCCAGATTGTACGGAGCAATGGCAAGCGCCCTGACGGAATGTCGTTGGTACCCTGGAAGACTGGCCGTGCGCTGGTGTGGGACGCTACCTGTACAGACACCCTGGCGGCGTCCTACCTAACAGCAACTACCAATCGTGCGGGGGCGGCGGTAGATGCCCGGGAACGCCTCAAGGTCACAAAATATAGCTGTCTCGGCCCCCAAAATTATTTCTTTGCTTTCGGCGTCGAGACTCTAGGTCCTTGGGGTAAGAGTGCGCTGGAACTACACAGGGAGCTCAGCAATAGGTTAAGGAGGCAACAGGCAACCCTCGCGCCGGCAGCTTTCTCGCGCAAAGAATCGCAATCGCAGTTCAACGCGGGAATGCTGCCTGCGTGATGGGCACCATGCCAAGAGGCCCACCTCTCTTTTTTAATTAAAGTTTTAGTTTTAGATATTTAAATTAAATAATAGTTTTAGTCCTATGGATATTTTGTATTTTCTTAATCATTCTTATTAAATGATTGGTGTCAAGGGATATATCTTAATTAATACCCTTAAAATTAATGCAATGTGCAATATTAGTTTAATAATAAAATTGGTGTAAAAGGATATAACTTAATCGCGTAACCGTCGACTGCGCAGCTCGCAAGCGCGTTCTCCCTGCACAAGTCAGCGCACACGATTGTGGCTCATCCATGGCTCCCCACTCACCCGCTCATTCCCCCGCGCAAAGACTTATATCCTTTTCCATGTAAACTTTTTTATATTCGATTTGTGAAAACGGGCGCAGCTCGACTTAATCTTATTTTATTTGATTTTATTGTGTAAAGAGATTGAACTTAACTTGTATCAATGTAAACTAAATAAATCTGTTCTTGTTTTAGGGGTTCAAGTGTGCTTAGATTTTTTACACCCGCTATATGAAAAAACAGCACGTACAACTAAATTTAGATCATAAATCACAAACAAAACTTTAGTTAATAGAAATACAACTTGACAAATACCCTCTGTTGCTAACTTTTTTAAGGCAGTTCTACCCTTGACCACCAGAAAAGTCCGTTGTTTTAAAAGATATCTTAGATCCGTTTACACCAATCGATGCGTTATTTTTTTTTGTGTTTTTGGTCTATATAACTCAATTTGGCCAAATTCAGACTTGTACCCCTTTTCACTGGAGCCACAGAACTATTCCAACTTTTTAGAAACTTTCCGCAACTCGCACATTTGTAGGTAAATAAAATCTTGTTATCGGGTTTCAAACATTCCAAATTAAATTCAGGATATTTTCGTTTTACCCATCTACTCATCACGGCTGTTATGGCGCGTATACACCGGCCCAACGAGCGCCAGGAATGGTTCCTGTCAGCAGGGCTACTACGAAACTCGAAGTTCGTGTCGTGCGGTCCTTCTGACACTTACACTATTTAATACGAGAGCGAGAGGGACCGCACGACACGAACTTCGAGTTTCAAGTTTCGTACATAGTAGCCCTGCTGGACGGCTTAGCGACGCCAACGATCGTTCGTTGGCTTGGCGTGTGTCGGCGACCGGCGAGGCGGCGATCCGAAGCATGGCGGTAATATTGGTACTATGATATTGACGCGTACTTGCACTTGGCGCTCGTTGGGCCGGTGTGTACGCGCTATGAAATGAATGAATGAAGACTTGAGCGTGGGTCTTGGGTGGACTTGCTCGTGAAGCGTTCAATAAGGTTATTTGCACACTGTATTCAAAATTACATTTAACTTTGTTTATGAATGTATTTTATTGGACGTATTTTAAGTGGGGGCGCGCACGGGTGGGTGACATTTTTTCTTAGTGAGTGACTGTCGGTCGAATCTAGTGTTGCGATGCGACTCGCTACGACCGTTTTTTACTCGAGTGACTCGAGTGAATTTGTTAAACTAGTCTTCGATTCGAGTGAAAAAAATTACTTATGTAGTTCTTCTTTGTATAGATTGACATAAGTAAGGTAAATAATATTTTGTATTTTTTTTCATATTACAGAATATTGCTAATTTAATAAAGGCTGGTAATACGAGAGTGAAACGAACGGTACGCTACGAAGTTCATTTCGTAGTTATTAGCCCCCGTGTAATATAACCCCACATTTACACAATCGTGTTCGCCATTCGCGACAAACATTCGTATACGAAGTGCCGTCGCAAACTACTGTTCACACTGTAATAAAACCAGAATCACTTCTTGTTAAGACGACATATTTATTATATTAATCAATCCTCCATTCACAGCTATCTTCGTCTCTTATCTATGGCAACCATAAAGTACTTAAAGCTAGGCATACACGTATGTAACATGATCCTTTTTTTTTTTTTTTTTAAACATTTATAATCATAATAATCATCATATTAACATAAACAACTAACTAACCTAGTAGTAATCATTATATCTGCTAGGTGGTTTGATCTGTCTACCACTTCTTGTCACCTTTACTGAGTTCCCTGTCTCTCCTGTGCTCCCGTCTGCTCTTTCGACTTCTATTATTCTCTCATTATCCACTTGCTCCTCCTTCAGTTCTTCTGTTATCACTTTAAGTCTTTCTTGAGGCCTTATCTCTTGTTCATGTTTCTTAATCTCAGGGATTAATCCCAACGGCGTGCTGGTAGATTTCATTAAATGTTGGCGGTTTCTACGGTAAGTAACTCCATCCTCTGTTTCCACAATAAATGACCTAGGTTCTTTACACTTATTTACTACTTTAGCAGGTATCCATTTAGATTGCGGATTTTTCTTGTACCAAACTAAATCTCCCACATGTATATCTGGTAAGTTTTTTGCTTTCTTATCAAAATAAAACTTTTGTCTCTGTTTACTGTGCGTTTTCTTTTCTGAATATTCTTGTTTATTCTCCAATTTTGGTCTCAAATGCTCTAGGACGACAGGCATTTGTGTCCTAAGCGAACGCGACATTAGTAGTTGAGAAGGCGATGGTAAATTACTTCTTGGCGTTGTCCTGTATTGTAGCAGGGCCAAATGTGGATCAGAACCCGATTCATCACATTTCATCAGTATACGTTTAATAATCTTCACTCCTGATTCTGCTAAACCATTGGATCTGGGTAAATGTGGACTAGATGTTGTATGCTGAATGCCCCACTCTTGTAAAAACTGACGAAATTCAACAGAGTTAAAAGGTGGCCCATTGTCACTTTGCAAAATAACAGGGATCCCATGTCGACTGAAAATAGGCTTTAAAGCATTAATTAATGACTTAGCATTTATAGCATTCATGTTAGCTACTTCAATATAGTTAGAATAGTAGTCTTCTACTACTAAGACACTTTGATTTTTGTATGAAAGAAAATCAACGCCAATCTTCTCCCATGGAAAATTTAATACACTTTGTGGCATCATTGGTTCAGGTGGATTAGCACTTCTGTGTGACATGCATGTAGGGCAACTTTGTATTACATTTTGTATGTCATGTGACATCAGTGGCCAATAAACTGAGCCTCTAGCAAAATTTTTTGATTTTTCAATTCCTTGATGTCCACTGTGAATAATTTTTAGGATTTCTGACCTTAGCTGCGTAGGTATTATGAGACTGTTGCCTTTAAATACAAGGTCTTCCACGACATGTATCTCATCACGGTGATTCCAATATGGCAATACTAGTTGATTGACTTGAGACCGACATGATGGCCACCCCTGTTTATAGTAGTGCTTAAGGAGTGTTATAGCTTCATCTTGTTCTGATGCTTTAGCTATCCACTGAGCACGTTCAGCTGAAACGGGTAAGTTCTTCATTAAAAGATTGACATGAATGACAATGTCTTCGTCTATCCCATCCTCACTGGTCTCGGTTAAAGCAGCTCGGGACAAAGAGTCTGCAATGTACAATTCAGATCCTTTTATGTATTGTACTTGTAGGTCATATGTTTGCAATTTTAGCATTAATCTCTGAAGACGAGTAGGTACTTCCGCTAATGGTTTTTTAAAAAGAGTAACCAAAGGACGGTGATCTGTTTCTACTATTATTTTTTGTCCATATATATATTGATGGAACCTAAGACAGCCAAAAACTATAGCGTATAGTTCTTTCTCAATTTGAGCCATTCGTTGTTGACTTACTGTCATGGTTTTGGATGCATAACATATAGGATGACCTTCCTGAAGAAGAACAGCACCTACAGCAGACTGACTGGCGTCAACAGACAAGATCACCGGTTTGTTTACATTAAAATGGGCCAAAACAGGTGCCACACAAATCAATTGTTTTAGACGACTAAATATGGTTTCGTGACTAGCATTCCACTGCCATTCACTTGACTTTTTTAAAAGCTGCCGTAATGGTTCTGTTTCAGTTGCCATGTTTTTAAGAAACCCACTTAAATAATTAAGGATCCCCAAAAATCTCTGTAAGTCTTTTAAACATGTTGGTGATGGCATATCTTTAATAGCCTTTACCTTTTCTGGGTCAGGCATTGTGCCCATTTTTGAGTAGACATGGCCTAAGTATTTTATTTCAGTAGTGCCAAAGCAACACTTGCTTTTGTTAAATTTTAAATTTACTTCCTGAGCTTTTTCAATTACCCTCCTGAGATTTTCATTGTGAATCTCTTGGGTGGCACCATAAATCAATATATCATCGGCATAAACTAAGACCCCAGGCAAACTTCCAAAAGTATCAGTCATGATTCTATGAAAGATTTCAGGAGCACAACTTACACCATAAGGTAGTCGTTTAAATCGGTAGCGCCCAAATGGTGTATTAAATGTGCATAGCATTGAGCTTTCTTCATTTAGTTGACATGCCCAAAAACCACTACTGGCATCCAGTGTTGAGAAGTAAGCAGCACCATGTAGCTTTGAGCGCACATAATCATTAGTGGGTATTGGGTAATGTGATCGACAGATTGCTTGATTAAGATTTCTTGGGTCAAGGCACACCCTAAGTCCACCATTCTTTTTCTCAACTAATATAAGAGAACTCACCCAAGCTGTTGGTTCAGTTACTTTAGTGATGACATCTAGTTCTTCCATATGATCCAATTCTTGTTTGAGACGGTCATGTAAGGCAAATGGTATCTTGCGTGGAGCATCAATCTTCGGAGAGACATTAGGATCAACAGCAATGTGACATTTCCCTGGTAGACAGCCCAATCCATCAAAAACAGACTCATTATTTTTCAATAAATCCTGTAACACAAGATTTGATTTATTAAAGCTTTTCTCACTAGAATCTGCAACATTTGTTTTGTGACAAGTTGTTTCAGAATATGAATTTGACATCTCCTTTAATTGAGCAATACTATAGACTCTACGAACTAGACCAAGCTCTGAACATGTGATTTTACCTATGACTGTAGGTGACTTTACATCAGCAATAATAAAATTAATCTTTTTTGACAATAGCTTTTTGTTTAGACTGTACTGACACAAAATATCTTGTTGACCAACTATTTTGACATTATTTCCACTATATGATGTAACTCTGACATCACTGGGCATGAGACTGTTAGAAATCTTTAATGAATTATAAACATCTATAGACATGACATTTGCATCACTGCCTGTATCTAATGTACACACTATTTTTGTATTATTTATGTGAAGATTAATGTTCCAGTCATAGTTACCTGACTCTTCCGGTACATCAATGGAATTATCCATTTGGACATAGTGTACCTTGGCATTCCGGAACCTGCAGAGAGACTCATAATGTCCTATACGATGACAGTTCCTGCACTTAACATCTGCAGCTGGGCACCGGAATCTATGAACTTGACCACATCTCCCGCAGCGTGGTTCTGGTTGTGACTGTGTGTATTGATGCGACTGTGACATAGGACGACGTGAATAAGACTGGAACGGTGGACGGAGCGCACGAGACTGTGACTCTGGACGTGACTGCGACAGTGGACTTGCTTGTGACTGTTGCATTTTGGATTTGACATATAAGACTGATGTAGATTCTAAATCTTTCTTGCTCAACTGGTTTGCTTGTGTTTGTGACATTATTAATGTTTTGGATAAGGATATTGTTTTGTCCAACGTTAAATTCTCTTCTTGTAATAATTTTTCTCTGATAAACTGGTACTTCTCATTGAGGTTACAAATAAACACATCTCTTACAAGTCTGTCCGCAAGTGTACCAAACTCACATGATTTGCATTTTATTTTTAAGTCAGTAATAAAATCCTCAATCGATTCGTCTTCTTTTTGTTTCCGGTTAAAGAAATTAAACGCTTCAAATGTGATGTTTGTTCTTGGTACACAATAACCTTCAAATTTGTCAATAACAGTTTCGTATGTAACTTTTCCACTCAGGTCAAAACTATTATATAGCTGTAATGCATCCTCCCCTATTAGGTGAAGGAAAATCGCAACCTTTCTTTCATTGCTTTCATCCTCCAAACCACCGGCAACCATGTATATTTTAAAGCATTGCAGCCATTTTTTCCAATTGGCCGCTAAATTTCCCTTCAGCGACAGCGGCCCCACGCTCCCAACGAACGAAATTTTCTTCTTTTCAGTGTGTTTTTTATCTTCGTCGGCCATGATTTATTAATATTTATGACTGATTTCTTCACCAAACTTCTGACACCATGTAATAAAACCAGAATCACTTCTTGTTAAGACGACATATTTATTATATTAATCAATCCTCCATTCACAGCTATCTTCGTCTCTTATCTATGGCAACCATAAAGTACTTAAAGCTAGGCATACACGTATGTAACACACACATTCGCGGGGTGAATCATTTTGACATTCGCACACGAACATGAAGGACGTGATAATGGCGGCATGCGCGCTACATCTATTGAGTTTTTACAATTAATTCTATAGTTAATTCGTTCTAAAATTCGCACAATTCACTCCACTCGCATTTTGTTTATTATACGTCCTGTTGGCTCAAGCGCTACTGGCGCTAGCTCTAGCTGTCAACTGAATGCAGGCGAATGTGTAAACATTAAGTTCGTGTTCACCATTCGTGCTCTTTGATTCGCGTCCGAAAAACCGCTCACAACGCGATCGCGCGAATCGCGAAGCGAGGCGCAAGGCGAATAGCGAGCGCACTGTTTACATAATGCGTGTTCTTTATTCGCCTCGCGATTCGCACGATTGTGTAAATGCGGTATAATAAGAGAAACCGAGGACATGGTGTGTGTCTATTCTATGATTCTATTCTAATCTAAGAGACAAGGTAGGCCTAGACTAGACCTGACAAAAAATGCATTTACAAGTATGTATGAATGTCTACTTAAACTACAACTACCATAATATAAATGTCAGTAGGTAGGTACGTATAGATAGGTACATATATGGAAATCTGTATGTTATTGTTACCATTTAGATATTAAGTATATATTTGATTTCAAGAATCTAAATTAAACATACATAGTAACCATTAAAATACAATTTATGAAACCAAGATATTAACATCCGACCAATATTATTAAGCAAACGCGCATTAAAATTAACTATAGGTAGTCCTTAACTTTGAAGACTCTGTTCTATTGCATTCTAATAAGAACGGAATTCGATTTGGCATCAGCAGGGCTACTACGAAACTCGAAACTCGAAGTTCGTGTCGTGCGGTCCCTCTGACATACTATTTAATACGAGAGCGAGAGGGATACGAACTTCGAGTTTCGTAGTAGCCCTGCAGTCACCGCAAAGACGCAAGAACTACGGACACAAAATAACCTCCAGCAAAGGCCTGTGCTGCCAGTCTAAAGTATGTTGAAAGCCCAGTAGGTGCCTAAAAGTGGCCATATATACTATAGTTTTAATCTGCTTCAACCCTGAACTAAATAATACTTGACGCGTTATTTTAATTGGAAAAATGCCGTTTAAAAAATCTTAGCAGCTATATTAAAGTAAACATGATGCATGAATACATTGATTTATTTTTTAAGTAAGTAAGTTTTTTTAAGTTAGTTTTTAGTTTAGTTTAGTTAATGACGTGGAATCGAATTATCCTATCCTACATATATTATAAATGTGAAAGTTTGTGAGTGAGTGAGTGAGTATGTTTGTTACTTCTTCACGCTGAAACGGCTGGACGGATTTGGATGAAATTTGTCGGAAAGTTAGTTTACCTACTTATAACCTGGATTAAAACATAGGATACTTTTTATCCCGATATTCCCACGCTGGGTTTAGAGGCATGAAATTTGGTATGTAGGTAGTTGGACGTCTAGAATAACACATAGGCGACTTTTTGACCCGATATTCCCACGGGATACCTAGGGATAAAATCTTGAAATAACAACCGCTGGGCTAAGAGCCATGAAATTTAGTAAATATGTAGGTGGCTGGACCTTTGAAATAACACATAGGCTACCATTTATCCCGATATTCCCACGGGATAGGGATAAAACCTCGAAATAATAACCGCTGGGCTTAGAGTCATGAAATTTGGTATGTAGGTAGCTGGATGTCTAGAAAAACACATAGACGACTTTTTGACCCGATATAACCACGGGATACCTAGGGATAAAATGTCGAAATAACCAGCGCTGGGCTAAGAGGCATGAAATTTCGTATGTAGGTAGCCGGACGTCTGGAATAACACATACGCTACTTTTTATCCCGATATTCCCACGGGATAGTTTTGTAACTAAGGGATCCCATACATCCCTGTATTATTATTATTATTTTGTATTTTTTTCTTTAATTGTATAAGTATTTTATTTGTAATACCGTATTTGACTATTTTGTATACGTTTTATAAATTAAAACTACACAATGCCTGTTATCAAATAGAAAAACAATTTTTAAGCTACCTTTACAAATAACAAAGTTATAAAGGTTTGAAATTCAAGATTAGACAGAGAAAGACATACTGGCATGTGACGTCACACGCCAGTACCGCCATACTTGCTGCATAGAGAAAAGCGTTTGAGAAAGAGACAGGTATATAGATTTTTCAAAAAATCACTATAAATCCAATTTTCAACCGATTTAAATTTTCTCTTCGCTAAACACTATCTGTATATCTATATTTTCATAATAATATTAAAATATGGCAAAATCAGGAGTTGTCAAATACCGTATTATTTTATTTGAAAAAATTACTGCCAAGTTTCTTGCGGCGCATTCTTCTTGGCAATGATGGTCTTTCCGAAAGTGCTGGTAGTTTAAAAAATGACGTGTAAAAGTGCCTATTGCGGCCTATTTACTGAATAAATGATTTGAATTTGAATTTGGATAGGATTTTTTTTTTAAATTTCAGCGCTGGGTTTAGATTCTTGAATTTTGTACAGTTCACATCACATCACAACCTCAATGAAGACCACGAACGAACGAATAACGAATGATATAAATTTTGGAAATTTCCAGGGGAATTTTGTAAAATCCCGAAAATTTCAATTGCAACTACCAGACCGAATAGTTTACGCGTGCGAAGCCGCGGGTAAAAGCTAGTTGATAATAATATGAATATTTATTAACTACATAGAAATACTTTACTTATTGCCTTTCATTTTCATTTCATATAAATTTACAAATCAGTAAAAATAAAAAAGGTCTATTTTACTGGCTAATATTAGCCAAAAAGGCGACTTGGGCGATCACTTGGTGGCAACACTGCTACGTGGGCTTTGGAATGGCATAGCAACAGTACAAGGTAATATACAGCGCTTGTAAAGAAACCAAGGCTAAACTTGACTTCGACTTTAAGCTAAGGGGTTATAGTACAAATATCACTGACACGATTCACTACCTTTAAAACTAGCGATTGCTAGTATACTTATTTTAAACACTGCGTGAATGCTTTAAGATTTATTATTGTATGTCTTTTTTCACGTTCGTCTCTTATTCGACATACACCTAACTACTCATGCTATGGGTATTTTTCATCTTTAGTTACAATTTAAATAATCATTGGTTTGGTGGCGCTAGTGGGAAGACTGCAAAGTTTTGGCAGGCTTACGAAATTTAAAAAAGTTTTTTTGGTAAGTATAATTGTCTTATTGGTAGTCTGCCTTGATGATGATGATTGAATTAAACTACTAGGCTATTTTCCAAATTTTATGTACGAATGAGAAGCCAGTTAAATTTCACAATAGGAAAAACACTATGTTAACACCTTATATAACAGATTGAGATATTATGAGTACTTTAAAACAGAAAAAGGTCTAAGGTGCCGATATTAAGTCGGTTTACCCTACATGCGACAGGAATGATGACTAAGCTTCTTCACGCGGCACAAAGTAGGTTAGCCAGCACGTACCTACAGTACACCTTCCAAATGTTCTGGTTGACGAATTTACTCTGACGAAATCACCAACTTGTGCCAAGATTTCTTTCAAGAGCCAACGACCTAACGTAAACCACGGTAAACGTGCGCCCCGCTAAGTCTTATTTAACCTTGTTACGGTGACATAAGGTGTATTATTAGGATAATAGGCAGAACTGAGCTGTAAAGTTAAGTGTGTATGATGATTCCATTCGGCCCGATGGTTTCGTAGCGTCAACCGCACGCAACGGAACAACGAACTCATTTTGAAAAATGTACTTGTGTTTGATTTTTTTTATGTTTCCCTCTTCCATAAACGTAGGTACGTACACATGAGTCATATTGTAAGTAAAGATATTATAGGTAGGTATGTATATTCTAGGTAGGTATTTTACCACGCTAATCTCGCGAATAGAATGAAGATTTTGAAGAAAAACTAGGGTTAGGGGTAGGTATTTTACTTCTAGAAATCGATCTTTCAAGGTCTTTATCTTAAAAAAAAAATAAGTTGATATTTTAATTTTAAAGTGGCGCCATCTTTTGCTGAATAGTTTAAATAGGTTCATTGGCTGTCCAGGAACTGGATAATAATTATTTATCTAAAATAATCTGAAAGAAATTGAACCCAGAATCCAATTTGCGTAAGCACTTAGAACGAAAAGGAGATAATTATACCTAAACTAAAATCTATTTTACGCTGTAAGAAAAATCGAGCAAGTAGCATAAAATACATTGCTGTGCTCGATTGACCACTGCAAACTCGTTCCCTTTACGACCTCGTAATGTAAATACAACTTGCACGCTATTTCTTGCAAGTAGGCTGTGTAGGGCTACTACGAAATTCGAAAATTGAAGTTCGTATCGTACCGTCCCTCTCACTCGTATGAAATAATTTAGCGTCAGCGGGACGGTACGATACGAACTTCGATTTTCGAATTTCGTAGAAGCCCTACTGGGCTTAACCGCACACCGCACCGCATGGCATGGGTAGATAGATAGATACACCTGTGAATTTTAAACGAAAAAATATCTTGGCTAGCGAGCGACGAGCGACTTTAAGTACTTTGCTGAAAAATGCTCAAAGTCAAGGTAAAATCGGTCATTGATCCTGCCAAAACACCTCGTTACTTTGATAGTTGAATAAAATTAGAATTAATTTAAAAGCGAGCCAGTCTGCAGTCGGGCTAATTTAAGTACTTATAATGTGTGACTAACGTGTGACTATCGAGAGCAAGAAGTAGGTATCTACCCAAACTAGACTTAGACTGGACCACAGCCACAGAATAGATAATAGTACAAACTAGATGAATGGGTTGATGGCATTTTCCATTCCTACTACGTAGGTATGTACCTACTATGTGCTACTATGATAGGTTGGTTGGACTCGCGCACCAATAATTCCGTAAAAAATTGTAAACATCTATTTATCCAGCTCTGCTCATGCAAGATGTGGTACTTAGTAAGTAAATAATATTCATAGACTTTTTTATTGCTTGTGTTTTAAGAGCTAGGTAACAAAATTCAAGTTTCTATGACAACTGGAAGTATTTGTAGGTATGCATGGCAATATTATTCACGGTAGCTATTTCACCATAAATGTAATAAAATGACGTCATTATTTATTATGATCTTTACTTCGTACCCAGGTACATCTTTTCTAGGAAAAGGGGCTCGTGTCGAGTAAATACTACGAATAAATATTTATAATATTTATTCGTAGAGTAGATAGGATTTCGTTCATTATTTTTAGTCAGTCTCTTAGTTATTGACGTGGAAACAATTCCTACACATACCTACCTATCTCTTTTACTTCGCTTTGCAGGTTCCTGTTATTAGAATTATCGAAATATGTTTCACTCTTTACCTACTTGTCATTCAGCAAAATAATATTCTATTACATTAATTATGCGTTTTATTTTCAAAAGAGAGCAAGGTAAGGTATAAAATTATGCTTGTTCGTTTTTGCTTTGAAAATCAAATTCAAGGTTGCCTAAGCAATAGCCGTGAAAACTAGTGTCATCTCTTTTTGTTACGATCCATCGACGTATGATGCCATCTCAATATAATGACGTAACCGCACTAACTTCACTACAATGTGCGACCCCGCGAAGCGACGCGCATGAAATTTTCTATTTCCTCCTCCTCCCTTCCTTCTCCTTCATTTGGACGTCGGTGTTTGTGCAGTGAACAGTGTCGTACAGTGCGTGACACGTGCTTATTTTATTAAAATAATAAAAAGATTTTACAAAATAACAATGGCAGACGCAGCAGTTGAAAAGAAGTAAGTGCATTTTATATTGTTTCTTACATAAATGCAAAGTTCCGTTTCGTCGTATTTTAGTTTTGGCGGTTTAAGTAAACGTGATCAAAATGGCTTCCTATTAAAGTGTGAAATTCGTGTTTTATCGTGTAAATGGCGGTATATTCGTACGTTATTTGAATTACTTAGCTATTTGTTATTGTCAGTGATAATATTGTGATGCCTATTGATAGTTTTGTTGTACTTGTCCATCGGACGCCGTCGGTTATGTACACGCGGGAAAATGTTCGGGTGTCAGTTCGATTAATGTTTTATGCTATTACTAAACATGTATAGCTTGTTTTATAATCTTGCGGGTTACGAATACAGAGCTATTGTTTTATTTGTTATTTCGTCGGTTTTCCCGGTGGCGTCGTTTGAGCTAAATTCGTGAAATTAAAAGCATGCCGGGCGGCGGGCGCGGGGCCGCTTGGTTCAAGATGGCGCTGGCTGCGCAGCGTGCCGGCGCGCCACTCAGCGTCCTACGGTAGCGCGCTCTTTTTGAACATTATTTTGAATGGGCACACGCGGAATTTTCGAGAATGCCTCGAATTAAACGGTCACTGGCATCTTGGCGTTCCGTTTTCTTTACGTTATCTTTAATAGTTCAGGTGTTTTCTTTTTTCGTTTTGACAACTTTCTTTATAAATAAATACAATGAAGCATGTTCGATTGACTTAACCAGTCAGTCAGTCACGTTATCGCTTCAAAGAGCTGTCAACTTTTAAATATAGTTTCGATTCTCGGGCTACGCGTTTATTGGCAGGTGTTGACATCGTTCGGCGACACACGGCGGCTTTTGCAATTCGGTTACGTTATCTATCACAAGTACCGGTGCTATGTCATTAGTTATTTTTAACGCTTTCGTAGCGTGTCTCCGATCTACTGGAGCGGGTAACTTATACATTAATCGTGTTTACGTTCGGTTTCCGCTCTTGCAACTTTCCCACATGCAGCCTTGCGAAACAGCGGCCCTTGTTTTTGTACCGACACACTTTTCCTTTTATGCCCCTACCATTGCGCACGGAGTCGTTACATTACGTTCATCCGATAGTTCCGTTATTATCCAATACGCGACGCGGCGACATAGTGTAATCGTTTATTACCTGCAACATTCTACACGCAACGATTTCATTACTTGTGCCCTGCGGTTTACCGGTTTTTCTTTTTCTTCGCTCGTAAAGGGCTATATAACGACATCTGTTTAAGGTCTATACTAGTAATGAAGAATGTTTGACTTGCCCAAACACGAAAAAAAAATTCAAATCCTAGAATGGACCACCCTTTGCTCTCCACTCTGGCCCGTCCCTATTTTTAAGTCAAATTTGTGACTAAGAGTGACTACTAACCCATACATTTTAATGTTACAGGGACGTCGCGACTGAGGAGGTGACCTCTACTGAGGCAGCAAAGGAGTCTCCAGTCAAGAAGTCTCCGGCTAAGAAGGTGGTTGAAGCACCGGAGAGCAACGGCAAGGAGGAGAATGGCAGCGGAGACGCGCCAGAAGACACCCCTGCCGAGAATGGTGACTCCAATGACGCAGAAGAAAGCAATGACGCCACTGAGAATGGGGACTCAGGTTTGTAGAAGCATTTATAACACTATTGGGCCAACATGCAAGGCAAAGGCTGTTTGTTTAATCCTGTTTCAATCAGCATTGACAGTAGGCATGCAGCTGATCTTGAGCATTCAAGTTATCTAAGTATAAATAAATACATGTTTTTAGTAATGTCAGGTCATTGACACCTCCCAACTAGTGATAAATGTAAGTGATGTAATATGTTTAGAATAATGAAGTCATTTAGCAGCTATACAGATGATGAATGTGCATTATGTACATTTTCATTTAGTGGTGGGTGGGTATTTGATAAGAATTGAATTCTGAATTACTAAAACAACTTGGTTTAATTATCACCAATAACTTTGCTTACCATCATAAGTGACGCTTTCATATATACATAATATAGTCAGACTCATGGTATGGCAAGCAGAAAAAAATTATCAAGAACTTTAAACTTCCTAATAAAATAAATATCTGAATGAGTTTTTTATGTTAAATATTTCCATTCATTTACAGAAAAGAAGGAAACCGGCGTGAAGAGGAAATCTGTCGCCGACAGCGGTGACGCCGTCGAAAAGACCACGCCAGAGAAGAAGGCGAAAGTGGTGGACGAGGCCCCTGTGGCGGAGGCAGAGGAAGCCGCAGCCTAAACCACGCCCCGCACCCCGCTCGGTTTACTGCAATGCATCCATGCTCATCAGGGCTCAACTCTATCCCGACTGACAACTACTGCATATCCTTTACACATCTCTGATGCAACCTAAGCAATACATTTTTATAAACAATTTACATTTATGCTGTATACCAATCTTGTAATTATAGAGTTGAGCTCTTGTGACAACACTAAGTTTAGGTTTATGATACATTGTGTATTAAACTTACCTGTGAAGTACCTGTAAAGTGTAAATTAATGTTAAAACAGTTGGTCATGCACTGTGACAGTGCATCGCAGTGAACTGATCACCTGAACGAGTTGGTTACGTGTTGTATGCTGTTTTGCGTATTGGTGTCTATTTCAACAGACTTGTAGAAATGGGTTCATGAATTGATGACTATAAACTTGCGTTGGTTTGGTAATGGAAATAATAAGTTTTGCCAGTAAAATACTGCCAAAGTAATTCACTCTGTGTGAAATCAATTCACAATCCGTTCTGTGAACGACGCGCTTAATAAACAGCTTCCGAGAAACAAGGATTCTAGATTAATTAAGATTTTAATGTTTAGATTATTCAGTTGTAAATTTAAGTTAGCAGTTACGTCGCACATTATTTTTCATAGGCATTATTACTTAACCATTTAATTAAACATTCCTTTGACATTTGGGTCATGTATTGCATTGTGAATGTGGTGCTAGGTCCCCAGCAGGACTGGCCAAGCTTCAGGGAAGTCGACGAAATATTTAAAACCGGTTCACAGTGCGACGCGTAATTTTAAGAAACGAAAATTAATTAAAAGTTCAAAGTTGACAAATAAGGTGATACATATTGACATACTTTTTCTGTGCTATTTTGTGATTCTATGGACACATCTTTATTTTTCTTATATCCTTTTTTCTAATTTATTTTCTTCTCATTGAATTGTAGAAGATTACAAACCTCGAATGTAAGATAAAGATAACCCTTGGAAATGAATCTTCATTTTTATTGCCAAACAAATATATTGTAACACATTGTGTTCTGTACTAAAGGTATTAAACATAAAATTTTTGACTAACTTTATAACTATTTAACATTCAAGTTTAAATTTTGATTCAAGAGTACATTAGAATATTAGAATATAGTAGAGTGTACAGTTTCAACACTTCTCGTACCAGTGGAGTTAGTGTTTGTAAAACATTTCTGGCAATAAAATAGTCCAATCAATAAGCTTGTGTTAATATTTACCCTATCCATCATGTACATAAATAGCGGCAACTCTCGAAACCTTCATTGTTTGTCATGTCTCATTCCAATAAAGTTGATGAACAGTGAGAGAGAGACAGCAAGCACAATAGAAGTTTTGATAGATGCTCCGCTTGGTTTGGGTGACACTCTTTCCTGGCCCGGATAATACCGGGATGGAAATACCGACCCTGTTTTTAGTATACACGCCAATAGCCCACAAAAAACGGTCGGTATTATCCGGGCCGGGAAAGAGTGTCACCCCTTGGTTTCTAGTCTAGTAAAGTAACCCTAACAATGGTGTTTACATAATTAAACGCCTAGTTGACTAAGCATTATTTAGCGTCATTGGATAACAAATAGTGATGAGCATTGACAATATCATCAATAATGAGGACTGTCCAAGGGCACATCTCCGTGGTAACTAAGGTACAACAAAACCACACGTGTGAAGTGCTACGATTTCAGCCTAGTTGGC
The DNA here is from genome assembly GCF_025370935.1 of Choristoneura fumiferana. Lineage (NCBI taxonomy): Eukaryota > Metazoa > Arthropoda > Insecta > Lepidoptera > Tortricidae > Choristoneura > Choristoneura fumiferana. The sequence continues at coordinate 4,984,675 of NC_133487.1, read as the reverse complement.
CGCGAGGGAACCTAGTGGGCAGATAGCGGGCTCGGACCGACCAGACATCGGCATGTCCAGAATAAAATAACTACTATAAATTATCAGAATGTCTTCACTCACCATCTTGCTTCTATTTCTGTTCGTTCCAGTTTCGTTTTCTCAGACGACGCAAAATATAAATGTCCGTAAGTGAAGTTTCGTGACGGTTAATTTGAAATATGAAGTACGAGTGCTGGCAGGATTTATCTAATCAACCTACATCGATCGCCTAGTTCTAGTATGTGTAACGTAACCATAGATTTAATTACTTTTCAGTGCTTATCAACGAAGAGAACAATGCGTTAGCCGAGAAATCTTTTGAGGTAGCGAAAGAGTATGTACGTAGAAATCCTACTCTCGGCTTGGCAGTTGATCCTGTGATTGTTGTAGGCAACAGAACTGACGCTAAGGCTTTTTTAGAGAATGGTAAGAAGAAAAATCCGTATATTTCAACAATGAATATAAAGTATATATTTAAAAATAACTTTAATTAATTTGAAAGTTTGCAGAAAATATAACGACATGTTGTCAGCGAAGAAAACTCCCCACGTTGTCCTTGATTTTACAATGACCGGTGTCGGCTCAGAGACTATTAAGTCGTTTACTGCAGCATTGGCCCTGCCTACTATTTCTGGCTCGTTTGGCCAGAATGGTGACTTGCGGCAGTGGAGGAATCTCAATGCCAACCAATCTAAGTTCCTTCTGCAAGTGATGCCGCCCGCTGATATACTTCCAGAATCCATTAGAGCTATAGTTACTAAGCAAGACATAACAAACGCTGCCATCATTTTTGACGAGTTCTTTGGTACCTATGTGTTACACCTATTATTGAAAGTGTTTTAATTGCGTGTTAAAAAAGAAAGCTTAACGTGAGTAACTTTTTATTTCAGTCATGGATCATAAGTACAAATCGCTTCTTCAGAACATTGCGACCAGGCACGTCATAACACCGATCAAAAGTTTCAACAAAGACGAAATTAAAACGCAACTGAGAAGTTTAAGGGAGTTGGACATTGTCAACTTCTTCGTAGTTGGAAGCCTCCGGACCATAAAAAATGTTTTAGATGCTGCGGACGAAAACCAATATTTTGGGAGGAAAACTGCGTGGTTCGCTTTATCTTTGGATAAAGGAGATATAAGTTGCGGGTGTAAAGACGCCACTATAGTCTATATGAAACCAACACCTGATGCAAAAAGCAGAGATCGTCTCGGAAAAATCAAAACAACTTACAGCATGAACGGCGAACCTGAAATCACATCTGCGTTCTACTTCGACCTTTCCCTGCGAGCGTTCCTGGCAGTCAAGTAATAAACTTACCTATTTCAGTACTAGTGCACCTAGTCATGTAAATTTAGCTGTAAACCACGTGTGATGTAGGCAGGATCTAATTATAGCCATATTCCATTACTTCGGTTTATGAATTTCCAGATCACTGCTGGATTCTGGCAAGTGGCCAAATGATATGAGATATATTACTTGCGACGAATACGACGGTAAGAATACCCCCAACCGGACCTTGGATCTCAAATCGGCATTTCAAGAGGTACGAACGGTGCTCGTTGCTACCTGGCCTAGAACAATGCGTCTACGCTCTGTTTGTAGCAAGCCGTTTATTACGCGTATTACAAAGCGAAAGTGTAGTGTGTATGTGTTGCGATAAAGATAAATTTTTCCAGATAAAAGAAACACCGACGTACGCGCCTTTTTTTATCCCCGAAGACGATCCAATGAACGGGAGAAGTTACATGGAATTTAGTACGGATTTGACGGCTGTTACCGTGAAGGACGGCGCGTCTATAGGGAGCCGCTCCCTTGGCTCCTGGAAGGCAGGCCTGTCGAACCCCCTGTCTCTGACCGATCCGGAAAATATGAGTGATTACTCTGCCCAACTCGTGTTTAGAGTGGTCACAATAGAGGTGCGTGGGTAAATGAACCCTGCTCATTGTTCTCAATGTTTTCGTCTTGTGATAGAAATTCACGTACAGCTGTGTAAACAATCACGTCACAATTTCTTTGCTTTTCTCAGGTTCATTAATCGCTGCTTGTGTGCGTTAATTTTATGACTAATGAATTATACTTATTTCAATTTAGTGATTGCATCTTTTGTTTTAGCAAAAACCTTTTATCATAAGGGATGACGATGCTCCGAAAGGGTTTAAAGGTTACTGTATCGATCTTATAGAGGAGATACGACAAATTGTCAAGTTCGATTACGAAATCACTTTGGCGCCTGATGGTAATTTCGGAACTATGGACGATAACGGTAACTGGAACGGGATTATAAAGGAGCTCATTGAGAAACGGGCGGACATTGGTCTGACGTCATTATCAGTGATGGCGGAGAGAGAAAACGTAGTAGACTTCACTGTCCCTTACTACGATTTAGTAGGAATCACTATCCTAATGAAACTGCCTCGGACACCGACTTCTCTTTTCAAATTCTTAACGGTTTTAGAGAATGACGTCTGGCTGTCCATATTGGCTGCATATTTCTTTACTAGGTGAGTAACGAATCGCGAAAACCGGTTCGTAAAGGACCACGAGGTTAGCTGTCATATTAAAATTGATGGTCGACTTCTTGAAATACAAATCGATGACCAGTGAACTTGGTTGCGTGGCGTGTTTGATTGGATAAGGTGGTTATTTGTGTCATTTAGGAGTTAATTACAAAATTACAATAGGTCGATCGATTGGACTAGCGAGCGACGCGCGAAGCTCGCCTGCCTGCCTCCATTATTTTCTTATCTGATAGTGTGGAACGAGGTCAAACGATGGACAGACAAGTTCATCTGTTATACCTTTGAATAGTCCACAGTAAAGTTTATGATGTAGTACACCTACAACGCAATGACTATTTAACACCACGTACCTAAGTAATACAGAAAACAGATAAATGGAATAGAGAAGAATTACGAGATGCAGGTGTACAATAAGTATGTAGTAGGTACATATTTATAACGAATTCTAATATTCATGCATAATATGACAGATAAAATAGTTTTCCCTAAGTAAGGAAAGGCCTAAAGATATGCTAAGACTTAAGTATATACTTAAAACACCTTTTGAGTCTTTCTGTGAGGGATTCAACGAGATAATTGCCTGGATACCTACCTTACCTATAAATAATAAGAATGGTGGATAGAGTTAGTAAGGAGAACAGTTAGGAAACCGTTCTGACGACACTGAATAGAAAGTTTGGTAGGTAACATACATAGTAACCCTATTAACATTGCTTTGTTATTCCCTGTTATATCAAGGAATTCTCTAGTACTTATTTTGATTTCTTGCGACTAACTTTATCTGATATTAGAATTGAGATATCCTACCTACTTACTGTTGTTTATCTATCCTCGCCTGTTTATTATTTTACGTTGGCAGATACTTAAAAACTATGATAAATGATAAAAGAGATTATTTTTGATTTCCATGTTATTTTGCATTCGTTAAAATAACAAAACTATCTATATACAAAAACGCAATCTCGTGGGAACTACCTATGCGATTTTCCGGGATAAAATAGTAGATTGTTGCACCAAGCAGAAAGTTATTTATTATTGCACCGAGTGCCGATTTGGAGTCCGAGCGTTAGCGAGGGCTTTAAAAAGCACGAGGGCAATATAAATTACCTAATGCGAGGTGCATAATCTGCTTTTCTTTCAATTATTACTGGAATAGAAGACGAAAAAAGAAACTCATGCTAAACAATTAATAAAAGAAATGTCACTAGAATTCGATGATACCTTTGTTTACATTGGCAATCTCAAAAAATGTCTACGGAAAATTCGCAAGGTTCCCGCCAATATTTTTTTTTATTTCTTACTTTTTTTTGGCAGAGTTAGTAGCCAGTAGCAGAATTTTTTTACCCGCGATCTGTCAAATTTCGGATGGGCGCCAGGTTGGCCAACCAAACACACAAAGTTTTTTTTTTAAATATACGGCTACTTACTGTTTTTGGTAGGATTGGTAGCAACAAATTTTTGTACGCAATCTGTCAAATTTCATAAGACCGTCAGGTTGAGCAACCTAACGCTAGATTTTTTACACTATGCAGGCTAATTTTATAGCAAAAATACTTTTGTTACCTCTTTGGTGGTGCAATTAAAAAAAATCTAAAGCAATGCAATAAAGGATTTTCATACATTTTTTCTGCTCTAGAGCAGAAAAGTCCCGCTTTGTGCTGGGTATTTAGTGCGGTTATGGTGAAATTAAAGCATAGTTGGAAGAAAACTATTTTATGTCATTCCCAGAGTTTCGAACTATCTCCATACCAAATTTCATCTAATACGGTTCATCGGTTTCAAAATTAAAAGATGACTGACAGACAGACTTTCGAATTTGAATAAGAAAGGATGGATCATTTCGAGTAAATCGAACCCTAGTTTCGATTTTATTACATGCTATGGTGCATAAATCAATTTAAATATCCGTAATTTCTTTTTAGTTTCCTCATGTGGGTATTTGACAAGTGGAGCCCGTACAGTTATCAAAATAACCGCGAAAAATACAAAGACGACGAGGAGAAGCGCGAATTCAACCTGAAGGAGTGTCTATGGTTTTGTATGACGTCACTAACCCCGCAAGGAGGCGGGGAGGCGCCGAAAAACCTCTCTGGCAGGTTACTGGCCGCAACCTGGTGGCTCTTCGGGTATGTCATGCTTTAAAAATAGAATGCTACATTCACAATTTTTGGTCTTTTAATCGAAAAAAAAAACAATGAAAATGCTGTCAGTTCAATCATAGTAAAAAGTTCAGTAGTGGCCTGTATTAGGTATAAGTATAATTATTTTATGTTTATGTACTAATGTTAATGTCTTTCAAAGCCATAAAATAAATAATATGTTTCATAGTTTACAAATTATTAAAACTGTGTAGTATATCTTCGTAGCGGTCCGAGGGTTGCCGACGGTGCTGGCTGAAAATCAGCGCTGGGGTGTTTATTATTAACGCTTCAGCATTATGCTGAGCCAGTGTCCGATTCACAACCGCAATGACATACTTTCCTACGTGTTGTCTAGTACTATTGTTGTGTCTTGTGTTGTGAATAAATGTATTTTCTTTCTTTCTTTCTATTTTGGATTGTAATCTGTAGCAAATAATCGGTCCTATTTGCATGATAGTAAATCAAACCGACCGTGGAATCTCGCGCTATCTTACAAGCTAGTTGGCGCTCCATCTGGTGGCGATCCAATTGTTACAGCGCCACGCTACTGCTAAGTAGTACTAAATTAGGAGGTTAACATCCGACCACATTTATTTAACAGCATCTTCTTTGCATGCCTTGATAACAATTGTTTGCGTTTTCATTTCGCGCTTTTGCGTGAAACATTTTCACACCTATCCGGGATATTTTGCGTCACCGAAGCACACATCCTTTTCTATTAATCGCAGTTCGAAAGGGACGGAGCATTTCAAGGTTTTTTTTTGTCTCTAGGTTCATCATCATCGCGTCATACACTGCGAATTTGGCCGCGTTTCTCACGGTGTCGAGGCTCGACACACCCATAGAGTCCTTGGATGATCTGTCAAAGCAATACAAGATACAGTATGCCCCGCTCAACGGGTCGGCTGCGATGACGTACTTTGAACGCATGGCGCATATCGAAGTCAAGTTCTATGAGTGAGTATTCTAACATTTACGGCATCGAAATTCTTGGCGTATAGAAAAAAGAAAGAAGACATTTATTCACTACCTATAACAGGAAGATACACAAATACTAAAAAAAATACACGATTACACACAAATAAGTACATAAAACAAAAAAAATACACACACATGAAAATAGTAGTATCTACATTATACACAATTTTGGTGTGTCCCCACAAAAGCGAAACGGACTGACTCAGCATTATGCTGCTGCTACACCGCGCTGATAAACTGTAGTAGTATACACCGTGTTGTTTTTAAATTTCCGTTAACTTTAAGAGAACATTCAGCAGGTCAAATGAAATTTTCTCAAAGACATAACCACCTAACTAACCTAACCTAACCTGACCTAACTTACTGTTTAAAATATAATCAAGAATTAAGATAATTAATTACCTATGTGTATTAAATAAAACAGTGTAAAGTTTCTTGATTTACGATGCTTCTTTAATGGCCGCAACTAAAACGTTTTTAATTCAGAGATATTTAGCATAAGGTTAAAAAAGTGAATTTTTATGATTTCTCTCTCTTAAGGTCCGTTTATATCTGCAGACATTGAGCGTGCCAGACACGTGTCGTGGCAGGAAAAAATAATATTCTTCTACAGTGTCTTTTACGTATCTATCGCTACACGGCCGCGCAGACGCCGACAGACACTTAATAATAATTACTTAATATTATTTTGTCTGCCACGGCACGTGTATGGCACGCTCAATGTCTGTAAGTATAAACAGACCTTTATGTGCCACGTCAGTGTCACTTGTCATGACAAATTTTATAATTGGAGCTTTCGCAATAACTGTAAACTTATTATAAGTACCTATGAAAAAATAAGTTTTTTTTAATTTGAACATAGACTTAATTACCAGGTAGTTTGTATCAATGAACTGAGCCGTCTGCCGAAGTTAACGGAAATCAAGAAAAACACGGGTATAGTACGACCAGCGTGTCTTGATAATAGGAGTGTAAAGCAAACCTCGGCCTGTTTGTCAACCTTTGTACCTACGTAACCCTAATATAAGCCTGATTTTCATATTGACTTGTAAGTGAATGTTTTATTTAAGCCGATACAACTGACACAACCATATACATGTCGGCGGCCGATCGTAAAATCCGCCAGATACCGAAATTCCTAGGCATATCGTGAAATGGCGCCATTTCATGATTTGGCTACTTTAGGCAGATCATGAAATTCCTAGGCATATCATGAAACGCGGCCATATCGGTTATGGCACATCGCCGGCCATGCATGCAGGCCGGGCATACCGTCCCTCTCACTCTCGTATTAAATAATAACGAAGTTCGAATTATGATTTATGACTTTTATGACTTCGTAGTATAGGCCACGCGAACTCGAAGTACTGCATCGAACGTATCTACGCGCACTAATCTATCTCTCGCTCTCGTATTAATAGTATTTATAAGTGTCAGAGGGACCGCACGACACGAACTTCGAGTTTCGAGTTTCGTAGTAGCCCTGCAGGTAGAGTGATGATATGCGAAAGGCTGCTAGTAGAAGCTGAAAGCATCTAGCCGAGGACAGGGCGCAATGGCACTAATTAGAGGAGGCCTATGTCCAGCAGTGGACTGCCATTCAGCCCCTAAGCCAAAAGGCGCCATCTCAAAAAAAAAAACACGAGTTATTATACTATTGTGTTTGGTTTGTGTAGCATTATTATTGTGTAGCGTTATTATACTATTGTGTACATTCTGCATCACATCAATCACATGGTGTAAATGACAGAAAAGCGTTTTTTTTTTAGATAGCGCCTTTCGGCTTTGGAGGGCAGTATAGGCTGATGATAATGATGGTAGATTATAAACCGTGACGTCCAGTCATTCCTCAAACAACTTAGCGTCAAATAAAGAGTTTCTTTCAAAATATAACTGTAATATTGTGAAGTATTCTTTACTTAATTAGTTCACAAACGTTTACTGAAACAATGAAGTCAGACGGACTGACAGACGTTTGACACTCGCTAAAAGGATACAATGGCCGACAATTTAAAATGCTAATTTAATATACAAGGTTAAAACAATCGTAAGATTTACTACAACTGTTTGAAACTGAAAATAGGATTTCGGAGTTGGAATAAAAACAAAATGATTATTGGCAGTGTCGGTGAAAACTAACTGTGCGCGAAGGGATAGGTACAGTCACCAGCATTAATATCTGCCACAGCGGAGCGTGCAAAAATATCTGACACGTCCTTCTGACCCTAGAAATAGAGTCGTATCAGATATTTATGCACGCTTGTTGTGTCAGATATTGGTGCTGGTGACTGTACCTAATGCCTGACAGTTCCTAATTTGCTGATAACATTTCTGACGCTCGGTTTGGATTGGATGTAGTGCCCGGGAGTGTATGCAAGTGTTTATTATTCTCTTTCTCCAGTTATAACTGCTATATATATAGAAAGTTTATAATTTACAGAAGCAGAACGATTTTAGATTTTTCTCTAATCATCATCCCAGCCTATATACGTCCCACTGCTGGGCACAGGCCTCCTCTCAGGACAAGAGGGCTTGGGCCATAGTTCCCACGCGGGCCCAGTGCGGATTGGGAACTTCGCACGAACCATTGAATCGCTTCGCAGGTCTGTGCAGGTTTCCTCACGATGTTTTTCCTTCACCGCAAAGCTCGTGGTAAATTTCAAATGTAATTCCGCACATGAATTTCGAAAAACTCAGAGGTGCGAGCCGGGGTTCGAACCCACGACCCTCTTCTTGAGAGGCGATAGGTCAAACCACTAGGCCACCACGGCTTCAATTTCTCTAATCAATTCCCTAGAATCTAGATTGATGGGGAGAGTGGTATGATGACTGGTATCTTAGACCTATCGAATTACTTATTAGATTTCAGTACATTAACTTCATTTTTTAGGGTTCCGTAGCCAAAATGGCAAAAACGGAACCCTTATAGTTGAGCTCTGCTGCTTTTGCAGTTTGGACAATACGGCAGCTAACCAAAATGGCGACGGCACGGTTGGTGTATTTTGCTTACTTTAATAGCATTATTTCCTACGGCCTTATTTTATGGGGATCTGCTGCAGACATTGAGTCAATTTTATCTTACAAAAATCTTGAAATAATCATTTATGTTAGGAAGAACATAGGTATGTGATTTTCCCACTAACGTCGATAAGCCAACGGCTACTAGAAACACAGGGAAGCTTAAAGTTCCATCTTACAGACTGGCTAAAACCAAAAAGTCGTTTCTGGGAAGTTGCATACGTTTTTATAATAAAATTCCAAAAAATATTACAAATGAAACGGATACAAAATTCAGATCTATGTCAAGAAGACATTAATATCTAAGGCGTATTATAAAGTTAAGTTAATGATTATATCATGGACAGGGATATTTGGAAATAATTCCGATCCGCATTGGCGATCCCTTCAAATAGCGAACCTACTGTGTTAAAAATAAAGTTGTGTATACTTGTGATGTATACTCGTAGATATCATTTAATAATAAATAAACCTCGTTGAGTTTCTTGCCGGATTCTTCTCAACTTTTCCGATCCGGTGGTAGATTTTTTTTGACATTCATAAGTGCTTGTTATAAACCCTAAATTAAATGTTGCCCTGTTGCCTAAATTGAATAAAGGTATTTTGACTTTGACTTTGCATGTCTGTCTGTCCGTCCGCGACTTTGCTTAGGGACTATCAATGTTTGAAAGCTGTAATTTTGCACGAATATATATGGAAACTATGCTGAAAAAATGGTAAAATAATATAGTGATAGACTTAAAGTGGGCGTGGTTTTTTTTCTCATCCAACCTTGTAGTGTGGGGTATCGTTGGATAGGTCTTTTAAAACCATTCGGGGGATGCTGAATCGATTTTTCGATTCAGTGATTTGTTTGCAAAATATTCAACTTTAAAGTGCAAATTTTCATTAAAATCGAGCGTCCCCCCCTCCCCTCTAATATATCTAATATCTAAACCGGTGGGTGGTAAAATTAAAAAAAAAACAGGATGGTAGTAAGTATATCAAACCTACAAGGCAAACTATAACGGTTACGTTTTTTGAGAATTATTAGTAGTTTATGAGTAAATGCAGCCTAAGGTATAAAATATTCCTAAACTTGGAATATTATATATTAGAAAAATATTGCTTAATTTTTACGTAATGGCTACGGAACCCTATTTCGGCGTGTCCGACACGCTCTTGGCCGGTTTTTTAGCATTAGAAAAAAGGTAAGCGATCTTGACGTGTCTTTATTGAAAAACACTTTTGAAAAATAAGTCACAGCAAATATGTAACAATTGGCAAGGACATATGAACATTTAAGTACATGCCTTTTGTATCTTATGCAATAGTTACTGTTTTTCTAAAAACGTTTTTCAATAAAATGACTCAGAGATTTATTTACCCTTTTTCTAATGCTAAAACAAACGAAGTATATATCATTATTATTAGCCTCATAGCCTGTGCTCTGCAGTGGGAGTGAGACGTCTACGCGCCGAGATGAATGCATACCTTTAAATTAACCTTATCATCTAGTCGATTTTTTATAGCGTTCCAGTTTTGTGAATAGTAAATAAGGTAAGGACTTCAAATGATATTTCCGAGTAATTTAATAAAAAATATTCCCCTCTTGTTTCTACGGCGATAACGGATGTGATGAGGTACTTACACTGTTCTACATCTTTATTCTCACGAATTCTCGGTCAACACTTGTAAGATTATTTACTCACGTGGTGAGCATATCTTTGTTATCGGGCATTGGTCTTCACCGGTAGGCACAGATTAAATATCTGAGCTGTAGGTAAAAGTATATTTTATAAAGTAAGCCATGTTCAACAGTTATAGTTTTTTTTTAATATAGAGTAATATAGTCTCTCTGATGGGCAAAGGCCTCTCATCTTGACCTCTGCAACTCCCGTTCTGACGCTATGTCGGGCCAGGCCTTTTTGTATACCTACGTGTTCAGTTCAAACCGTCCCGCCTTCTTCTCGGTCTGTCTCGACGTCGCTGGCCGTTCTCCGTCACCCACCAAGTAACTGTGTGAGCCCACCTTTGTGGGTGCATGCGACAGACGCGTACGTGTTCAGCCCCGTCCCATTTTAGCTTAGCAGTCTTATGTATAATGACAGTAGGAGTCTGGACAAACTAATTATTGATGCCATACAACAAAAAGCCCAAGTCAAATTTTAATTACCTGTCGTATTTTGAAGCTTTGACTTCTCTGAAGTATGTACTAAATTTAGTACGTTATGTTATGTATTTAGTATGCTAATGTAATATGGTGCTACTACATTTAGGTACGAGTAGTATTGTTGATACTAAAATAAAAGTAGCACCTAAATCAAGTAGACCTTACAAAGTGAAAAAAAAATTCGAAGGTAGTTGGAATGAGTTAGCGATTAGCGATAGGAGTTACAGATTCCAGGTCCAATACCAAATATAATTAGCTGATATAATTTAACATAATAAAATTGATATTTATTTATATTTATAATGTATTATGAAAAAGGGAGGACAAAGGTTTCCGAAAGACAAAACTGTCTCAAAACACAGACATTCATTGCCCCGGAACGCATATTTGCCATAATTAATTTCAGATATTGCAAAATATTCACAAAATTATTCTAATTATAAATACCTAAACCCGCTTAGCTCACCCAAAAACTATGAGATTTGACATTTCGGAGACCTCACGCTACACTAGCGCCTCTAGTGGCGATAGCCCTGACGTACTTTTTATGAGCTGCAAAACACAATTCTCCCATAGTTTGAATGGAAATAGCAACTTATGACGTCACTTGTTCGCACACTCAATCAACTAACTATTTATTTGTTTTAAAGCAACAAAAAATCGAATTTTGCAGTTAATCGAAAATTAATCTGGTTTAATAAAATAAAGCGTTTTTTGACTGTAGCCGTGTCTTCGAATTATTTTTTAATGGTGTCAACATCCATACAAAATACAAAATTCAAAATCATCAAGTATCAGAATACAAAATTTAGTTCTTACCTCCTAAATGAGGGCTATCGTTTTTTGTCTCACTAGATGGCGCACTGTTGCGTGAGGTTTTTAAGTGTGGCTTTCAGACTGTTATTACGGGCGTTAAAACAAAATTTAGATTAAAATCATATTTAAAACACCTTAAAACCGTACCATAAAAATATCCAGCAACCACAGTGTTGCTTAGTCCCGTTTTGTTCGGAAAAAAAGGGAGGACAAAAGTTTCCAAAAGACAAAACTGTCTCAAAACACAGACATTCATTGCCCCGTAACGCATAATTGCCATAATTAATTTCAGGTAATGCAAAATATTCACAAAAAAATCTAATTATAAATAAACCCGCGTAGCTCACCCAAAAACTATGAGATTTGACATTTCGGAGACCTCACGCTACACTAGCGCCTCTAGCGGCGAATTTATTCGCGATAGCCCTCATTGACTTATGTTATGTACTGTTACCACGGTAACTGAACCTCTTACGAATATTTTATATCTGGCTGAAAGGCCGCGTTCGATATTTAAACGTTTATAAATTAATAAGAAAACATTTCGGAACGTAGTTTGGGAATGAGGGCTATCGCGTATGAATTCGCCGCTAGAGGCGCTAGTGTAGCGTGAGGTCTCCGAAATGTCAATGAGCTACGCGGGTTTATTTAAAATTAGAATAATTTTGTGAATATTTCGCATTACTTACGGGGCAATGAATGTCTGTTTTGAGTCAGTTTTGCCTTTCGGAAACTTTTGTCCTCCCTTTTTTCCCGAACAAACCGGGACTACGCACGCAACACTGGTTGCTGGATATTTTTATGGTACGGTTTCAAGATGTATTAAGATTTTAATCTACTTTGTTTTCACGCCCGTAAAAACCGACTTTGAAAGCCACTCTAAACCACACGCAACAGTGGCGCCATCTAGCAAGACAAAAAACGATAGCCCTCATAGCCAATGTAAATGGTTCTACAATCAAATTACCAAAGATATCCTACGCTTTTATTAAAATCATATTAGTATCTACAGTAAGTACATACTAAATTTAGTATGCTGATACTACCTAGGTACATACGTCAAAGGGTGGGTTTATATCGGGAATTTCGGAAACGGTTAACCAGAGGTAGAAGCCACCGTAAACAGACATAGTACTCGTAAACACACAAAATTAAACTGGGTCTAAAAATATTTTTAAGGCCGCGAACTGGATGTCAGCGGATCGGGAGGGCTACTACGAAACTCGAAACTCGAAGTTCGTGTCGTGCGGTGCCTCTGACACTTATACTATTTAATACGAGAGCGAGAGGGATGGTACGATACGAACTTCGATTTTCGAAATTCGGAGTAGGGCCTCGGGACGGACAGCGGAAGCGGAGCTGTGAGCGTTTTCACTTTTCATAGCTCCCTATTTTATAGTTCCCTAGTCACAGTATATATAAAAGCTAAAGTATATATATAAGCTAAAGCAGAAGGGAAGCTACGAACAAATCGATCGAAACGAACACTCACACAGACGCGCGCTCTACACGGCCTCTAAGGAAGGGGTTCTCGCGGTACTGCCCTAGTGGCACGCGCGCTCGATGGATAGAGTAAAGTAAATCAATCGCTTTTCTGCCCGCTGGCGTTCAGTTCGTGATATATTAGTATGATAGGTATTAACAAAATAATATTTTCGTAATTCATGTGCGAAATTACATTTGAAATTTAACACGGCCTTTACGGTGAAGGAAAAGATCGTGAGGAAACGTGCACAAACCTGCGAAGCAATTCAATGGTAAGTGTGAAGTTCCCAATCCGCACTGGGCCCGCGTGGGAACTACGCCCCCAGCCCTCTCATTATGAGAAGACGTAACTATACGGCTGGAATGATGATGAATATTGGTTTAAATTTCAGGATATGGAAGGAGATGAGTCTTAACGACAGTCTGAGCGACGTGGAGAGGGCCAAGCTCGCTGTCTGGGATTACCCTGTCAGTGACAAGTACAGCAAGATGTGGCAAGCTATGAAGGAAGCTGGCTTGCCCAACTCTGTCGAGGAGGCTATTCAGAGGGTAGCTATTTGAAAATGTTACCAGATGAAAAATGTAACAGTCTAGAGAAAAATCCTGATTTCCTTCAAAAAAGTCTTTGGAATTTGTTGCAATTTCAGTTTTTATTTTTGTAATTTTTTTGTTATGTGATTCTTGTGGTCATATTCCTCACGCGTAGGCTCGGGTAGCAGCAATTTTATTTAATTATTTTGTTTTAGATATGGACTTTTTCATAAAATTATCCATAAAATCCACTCTATTTTATTGGTACATTGGTTGGAGTACATTCTTTTCCCGAGATTTACAAAATCTGGTCACAATCCTGAAGAGTAAAAATCCTTCCTGAGCTGAGATCGTAACACAAATTCTGAAACGTGGTAACCCTAGGTTCACAAGTCTGATAAATTCCTGGTATTTAATGCGGCGGAAATTAATGTACAAACATCTATTGCTGTTACAAGCTTACAACACGTGTAAATTTCGTGTCGTTCCTGCAGGGCTACTACGAAACTCGAAACTAAGTTCGTGTCGTGCGGTCTCTCTGACACTTATACTATTTAATACGAGAGCGAGAGGGACGGTACTATTACGGTAAAATTGAAGTTCGTATCGTACCGTCCCTCTCACTCTCGCATTAAATAATATAAGCGTTATCGGGACGGCAAGACACGAAGTTCGAATTTCGCACTTCGTTGTAAAGGGCCCGGTGGGCGACTATAAAACGTTTAGCACGTAGTACTGTCCTCTAAACTTTAGCAGAGTAACAAAGTCTAAACTTTTGCGATTTATCATATTTACTTAGTTTTAGCAAAATACGTGATAGAGATAGCCCCGTGCGTGTTAGTAATTATGTATGAGTTACACTTTAATACCTACGCTACAGAACCAATTCAGGATTAAAATCTGGAGAATGTAACCTTTTGGAACTATGATCTGTGCAATAGTCCATTTTTTAGCAATTTACTCGAGCTGGAGCTTTGTTAGTGACTAACCAAGCCAATAAACCAAGAAAATAATTATACTTATGGCATTTTAGCCAATTGCGCCTTGCGCGTTTAGCTAGGTACTTGTACTATTATCTATTCTGTGCTAGCGTTACATTTCTGGGTCACTTTCGTGGTCACATTTTTTATGAATGGAATTTGATGACATATTATATCTAGACGTCCTGTACTTCTACTAGATAACGTGGAAACTATAAAAGAACTCCCAACATGTCAACGACAATGTTCCCACGATAATCATCTATTTAATACCTTTTAACGAGCTATATATGTTCTGAGAGGAGCCTGTGCTCAGCAGTGGGACGTTATATAAACTCAGAATCTCGGAAACGGCTCCAACGATTTCGATGAAATTTGGTATTTCGGGGTTTTCAGGGATGAAAAATCGATCTACTTATAGCTTGGTCTTATCTTTGGAAAAACACTTATTACCGAGTTTTAGCCCGAGCGAAGCTCGGTCGTCCAGGTACTCCGGAATAAACGCTCGAATAATGACCCTTCTATTCCTCTTACCATTATTTTTGTAACATCAGATTTTCCTCCAGGTGCGAGACTCCAAGAGCTCAAGCGAGGGCTTCGCGTGGCTCGGCGACGCTACTGACATCCGCTACCACGTGCTGACCAGCTGCGACCTCCAAATGGTGGGCGACGAGTTCTCGCGGAAACCTTACGCCATCGCCGTGCAGCAGGGCTCGCCGTTGAAGGACCAGTTCAACAATGCGTGAGTACACAGTTGCACCAGATATTCTTAGATGCGTGGCCCCAAGAGATGAAATTAGGGCTTTGTGTTGTTCTGTGATGCTACAGACGTCCGCTGCTGCATATTGTCCAGCTCATACTAGCAGATGGTGGTCTCACGCAAGCTTTAGTTAGGCCAACACCGTGCAGCAAAGCTCGAAGGACCAGTTCAACAATGCGTTAGTTATCATCATCATATACATACTTTTATATTTTTAAAAGTCACAGGCTCGCAACGTCGGAGTTCCCAAGACGATCCCATAGAGCTTATGGGAACGGAAGCAATACCATGCCCTCGGTACCGCTCTGCTTTCAGAGCATGACATGAGTGCGTGTGAGCTAACTTTGGGGCGGCAGACGTGAACTTGCCTTCGAAATCCAAAAGCTTAATGGTTACCGTACCTCAAACTTTTTTTTGTTATTATATTTAAACTGGAAGCACTACACTTCCACTGAACGTAGATATAGTTTAGATATAGTTTGTAACTAATCAAATGTATACATTGTTTTTTTATTATTATTTGTGTTTTTCTTTAATTGTATATAGTTTTTTCTGTATTTTATTTGCGCATATTATTATGATGATGGTCTTTCCGCAAGCTTTCTTAGGCGCAAACCTTGGCAAATTTCGAAGGGTAGTTTAAAAATGACGTTAGTTTTGAACTTCATATCAGCCATAGAACATCCACTGTTGGACAGGTCTCTCCCATAGACCTCCAGTCCAGTTGCTTCGGTTAGAAACAGCCTGTACGAGTATGCACCGAGAACCAGTGGGCTTAACCAGGTCATCCGTCCATCTCGTTGGTATATAGACGTTGTTACGCTACGCTCTTCGATCCGCGGTCTCCATGCGTGAGTTATTTATACGGTAACACCAAATATACTTAGGTGCGTGACCCCCAAGAATTCAAGTGAAGGCTTCGTGTGGCTCGGATGCTACAGACGTCTATATATTGACCAGCTTCGACCAGCAATTGGTGGATAACGACTTCTCACGCAAGCTTTACGCTAAAGGGCTCGCCGTTGAAGGACCAGTCAAACATTTGGAATCACAATCGTTTTCGCCACTTCTTTCTGTCACATGGTATAAGACGAGGGTAGAAAGAGATGGTGTATCCGATCGCGAACGTCAGCGCGTTAGACGATATGGCTTCAGTTATGAATTAAGTACTTAATTAAGAATATACCCATTAAAAAAAATAAAGAAAAGAAATACTCACATATTCACAAATTCACAACACAAGACAACAATATATTAAGTACGTTAGTAAAGATAGTAATATTATGTGTGATTGCGATTGTGAATCGGACACTGTTTCAGCATAATGCTGAGGCGTTAAAAAAGGACCCAGCGCTGATTAGTATTTGCATAGCAGAAAGATAATGCTAAAAGTGTCTCCAAAGCGGTAACGTTTCGTGTGCTCCGCCTACCCCATTTGGGAATACAGGCGTGATGTTTGTGTGTGTGTGTGTATGTTTTTAAACAAAGTCGTTATTTACCTGTGAAACTACTATCACAGTAGATAAGTAAGTAAATTAATTCAGTCGGCTTATAGGGGTAAAATAATACGGTCAATGTTATGCAAATTGTCGGAAAGGTCACGCTGCGCTCGTTCGTAAAATGCCTGTTTATTCATTTAATATTGCATTGAAGTCTAACTTTTAATCGTTGTAAATGGGATTAAAATGTCGTATAATGTGGATTGTGATACGTTTATATACGACTAGGGACCCGCCCCGGCTCCGTACTAGTGCAGGAGCGAAGCTCAGTCGTCTAGGTACCTACTCATCATTGTCACTAAGTACCTAATAATTACATTTAAAATTGTGCCACGGCGTGGCACGGCGAGCGTTTTTTTCTGTTCACTGCGTCTCTTGAAGTGTGATTCCCCCTTACCATAACCCCCTCTACTACCTGAGTTAATCTCTTAACTCACATAAAACACAGGATTTAACTCGTCATTCCCCTTCAGATTACTAAGTAATTGACGCAAAAGAACATAATAGCTACCATAATAAACTTGCTCTTATAAACCCTAATTTTGGCTTTGTCTCGTTATTTTCCTCAAGTTTTATTACCTTAAGCCGATAAAAAAGACATTTTGCGTTTTTTATATAACAATTAAATGTTATCTTAATACTAAATCCACCCACAACTCTCTTGAATTGTACAGTTTGATCATGATTACTTCTCGAATTATGTTCAGATTGCTAATATAGAAGTAAACACTGGTCATGAAATGTAGTTGCCATAATAGGAACACATTATGTAATGTTACAATTTACGCTGTAAATGTGTGTTGGGTATGGCGTGGGACATTTATTGGATGGCACTTTATGGCGATATAAGGCATTATTCGATACACTTCAGCGAAATCTGTTGCTATCCCCTACTCCTGTAGGTTGTGATTTTCTAGGTTATAAAGATAAAGAACATGCCTATTGAAAATAGTAGCTTAGTCTTACTTTTGACTAAAGTTTATCTTTTGTGATATCATAACGACTTGATTCTATTTTACTTCATGACCAATATCTGACTTAGTATCAAAATCTAACTGAATATTTAAACGACTTTGTCTCGTTATAACTAATATTCGGTAGGTACACCTTTATCTCAAATACCATAGCTTCAAAACGATCACACGACAAAAGACCTAAATTCGAAAACTTCTATTAAAGTTTGTACGCCTACTTTACTATCTTCTTTAGTCCTGGCTATTAACATCGGAACACGCCTCAGTTTAGGCATTTTGAGACATTATTATCCTTCAACTCACAACAATTTATGCTTCTAGGATCCTCCAACTGCTCAACAAGCGTAAGCTAGAGAAGCTCAAAGAGAACTGGTGGAACAACAATCCGGAAGCAATGAAGTGTGAGAAACAGGATGACCAGTCCGACGGGATCTCTATCCAGAACATCGGTGGCGTCTTCATCGTCATCTTTATGGGTATCGGGCTGGCTTGCATCACGCTCGGAGTGGAGTACTGGTGGTACAAGTGGAGGAAACGGCCTTTGGTTGGAGATGTTACACAGGTATGATACGGCAGTTCTAGATAGTAGAGCTAATATCTCTTTCTATTGAGTAAGCGTGTGCGAAATGGATGAATGATTTGTTTGTATTGTATGCTAGGGGTGGAAGTTTATTAGCTCTACGCGCAACTAGATATTACAGCAGAAGTAGCAGAACTATGATGATGTCGCTCGGGACTTGTCGGTTTTCATCGTTTTCCTGAAGATACAAATGAAAAAGAAACCAGATATTTTTTTCGAGTTTCGAATGACATTAGCGAACTAATTTACCTTTTCTCTTTTTTAATTTATTTTAATATAATCGAAACGAATAAATACAATGAACTTATTATGCCACTATTGGAAAACCCACTGGGGGTTTATCCTAAGTGTAGGTACCTACCTACTGTATGGATAATAAAACACACTCATCTTGTTGTAGGCCGAGATGATGAATGATGATTAATTTATTATTTAGCTCCTTTCAATATTGTATGTTGTATTAATTTAAGTTTTATTCATTTTGTTTCAGGTGGAACCTTCAAAAACAACAAGGAACAACGCTGATCACGGAACCGCAAAAATCGGCGAAGGATTCACATTTAGATCACGAAATTTAGGTTTATCTAACCTAAGATCTAAGTTTTAGATCTCCAACCTTTGGATTTCAATTTATTGATTCAATGGAATGTTTTTTAATGATCTCAATTCGAATATTTTAAAGTTTCAAATGGAAAGTTTTCATTTTTGATCAAGAGATATTTTTTATGCATGTGTTCAGTTTTGGAAATAAGTATTTCAATTAGTCTAGTCTTGTAGGTTCTGCTCCATAATATTAAGAATCGTTATAGCAAGTGTGTCTGCAATAAACACTTAGCACAATATTTTTTCGTGTTATTTAAGTATTTTTCACCATTTTATCACAGGCGTTTAGAGTTCTAACCATTGAAATGGATAATTCTAATAAATACCTAATAATAAATGAGCCTTTTGCTTCAAATTGCTGGGTTCGTGTGACTTTGCATCATACATTTTGTTCAGTGAGGTTGAAAGTACACTTTTTGAATCAAAAGTTAGTCGTCAATTTTGGTTTGAGGTTAACTACAACCCACGTTACGTTTATTTGGTATGTTTGAGGAACTCTTCAGCCAGATACACATTTTGCTGAGGCCATTGATTCTAGTTCTACGTTTTTATGAAAAGCCAATGATGTTTGCAAAATACTTTTATTATTATCTATAATAACTTAAAATCTCTCTTATAATAAAATACGCGTATTCCCATAATATAGCATGAATCTACCTACGTTTACGGCCTAGTCAATGTACAGGAGTTTCTTAATTGTGACATTAAGTTTTCGCCAGTTGAGTATTATCTTAACAATATTCGGAAAACTACCGCAAAAGGCAAGAAAATGCAGGCAAATGTATTTACAGTTGGAGCCTGTTCATAAATAATAACTCTAAATATTTTGGTACTGTTACAACTCTATAGATTTTCCGTGTTTGTTGACATTCTTCATGTTTTTGTTGCACAAATCTAGTTCGAGCCTCAAGCTGTCGACTTCGGCCTCCAGAGTGCGCGACCGTCGGAACATCTGGACATAGTTCAGTTGTAACTGCTTCTGGTATCTCAGTACTTTGTCTTTTTCCTCCGACCACTTTCTTCTTTCGCTGTTGAACTGTGTTTCTTTAGCTTCGAGTTCACATTTGAGTCTGTCGACCATGGCACTGGCGGGGCATGGTTCTCCACAAGAATCTGGTAATTCTCCGTTCAGTCTTTGGACTTCAGCATCCTCTAAAGCACTGTCACTGGAAGTCCAATGGTACTCGTTGGATTTGCAGACGTCGTAGATTCCTCTCATCGTTCTCCCGCACTCGATACCTTCGTACCCGCTGAGGGAAACATCTGATAACTCCTGTCTTAGTTCTTTAAGTTCGGTCTTTAGTTTTTCTATCTCGCTTTTGCTGGATTCCTTAGTCTTGGAGAGGTCGGAGACGCTTTCCATAAGGTCGTTGGTGAGGCGGTCTACTTCGGACTGCAGACGGGTCGTGTTTTTCTCTTTCTCCTCTGACTCTGCTCGGAGTCGCATGATTTCTTTTTCTTTTTTGTCGAGAGCTTCTCTTAGTTGGCGGCAGTCGGCTTTCAGAGTGAGGTACTCGTGGCCTTTGGCAGTTTGTTCGTTCTGAAATTGAGAAAGGAAAGTGTTATAGCATTTTTCATTAAATCAAATCTAATGTCTGCGTCGCAATCCCGAAAAATAGCTTATTTTCAGTTACGATGCTCATATCACTGCTAACTATTATAATATAATTTATAACATTTTGTGCGATTACCATGATCAAGTAAAGCAGCACACAACGTCACAGATGAATTACCACCACCATTATTACCACTTAGCTGGAATTGTTTTTCCAGTTATTCCTACCTTAACCTTTAAGGCCTCAAGGCATTAAGGGGATAAGGCCTCATTTATTGGAGCATACTACCACAGAATCAAAAGCAGCTATACCTGACAAAGAATATTTTTAAAGCTAGTAGTATTTTCAATAATTACAATGGAAATTGTGACGTATTATGAAATTAATATGGTTCAGTTTCCAACTCAATGCAAGTGGTCGCTAAATGACCTTTACCTTATTAAGGGTTAATATAATTACCGCGGTACCGCCATATTATGTCTAAATAAAATTCAAAGCAGCAGAGCTTCCTCATCATATGAAACTGAGCGCCC
Organism: Choristoneura fumiferana; assembly: GCF_025370935.1. Taxonomy (NCBI): domain Eukaryota; kingdom Metazoa; phylum Arthropoda; class Insecta; order Lepidoptera; family Tortricidae; genus Choristoneura; species Choristoneura fumiferana. Next base: position 4,963,528 of record NC_133487.1, on the reverse strand, counting down.
TCAAGCTTGATGTATAACGAACGACTCTACCTGAGCGTTCTTGATTTACCTCTTAGACATCTACTTCTACCACACTCGTGCCGGCACATTATTGAGTTATTTACGAGCACGATTCCCGTAGCTAACTAATCCTAGGTTTTTTTTCTAAGGTTCAGTACTTTCCTCACATAACATAATTAGTCTAGTCCACAGTCACCTAGACCAAGTCTGAGTCTTGCAACGCGGTCTATCACAGCAGGCAATACTCTGTCTAATCGTTCTCTTAGTCCTGTTTCTTACGGATTACCTATTCTAATTCTAAAATTCAGTATCCTTTAACCCTTCACACATAACCGGCTAACATAGTTATTTGCGTTAAGACTTGAGTTTTACAGCAGTAGATCTCGGCGATCAGCAGCACTATGCAATCTTTCGTCTAGTCCTATATCATTCGGCTTACCTGGGCATCCTTAAGCTGTGTCTTAAGCAGCGCTATCTCCCCGGCGCGCTGGCACAGACTCCACTCGGTATCTTCAAGCCTCTGTCTCAGCAGCGCCCGATCCCTCCTAACTCTTGCCAGTTCGTTGTCTCGTTCGTCTCGTGTTCGGGTTCCGTAGCTTTGAAGCATGAGGGCGCGGGGCGCGCGGAGGCGAATGTCGTGCCCACGGAGACGATCTGTAGTGCTGAAATGGGAGTTGTTGAGCTTAGAGCAAAAATCCATGGGGTCATCGAAAAAGTCAAGTTTTAGATTGGACTTAATAAAAAAATGGGATGGCCAAAGGAGCAGAGGCAGAGCCAAGAGGAGATGGCGGTACGACCTGAGCGCTTTTCAGCCCGATTGGCAGGTGCATGCCCAGGAGAGGGAATAATGGCGGAGGAAAGGGGAGGCCTTTGCCCAGCTGTTAGATATAATATTATTACAGGCTACATAAAAAAAGAAGAATGCGCCTTACCTATAATCATGATGGTCTCTCTCCAGCTCGGAAACGCCGGAGTCAGCAGGCGACGGGGCGGGCGCAGGCTCCTTGCTCTCCGACACGCTCAGACCTGAAGTCGACTTCGTCCTGAAATGAGATAAATGTTTATGGGTTATTTTTTTGTACAACTAAATTTTAGCAAGTCTAGAAGGGTAAAGTGAAATAGGTACTTTAATTAAACAAATTGGAAAAGAAAGATAATATGTTAAATAAGATCTGCTTACAGTAATTACGATCATAACGCAAGTGAAAAAGGAACTTCATCTAAGTAAAGGTATTATTTAAAGTGAGAACTGTCAAAGAGGATAGAATCATATGAGGTTCGGGACATACGCCATTGTATGGATGAAACGAAAAAGCGCTGGTTTTTGTTAGTTTGGAAACGGGCCTACAAGCTACATTGATCCCACTATAAAATATAGTCATAAACTTTATAAAACTTAAATACCTAATTGTAAAAAATCTAAAAGGTCGTTGGAAATAAGCGGATTCAAACATTGAAAGCGCTTTAAAATAGCATTGATAAGTATGTATAAACATAAATGTTTTTCAGTACTCTTCTAATCAAACCTTTTACAATACAATCGTCCCTTTCTCTAGCTTTAAATGGAACTGTTTGAATACACCATAAAATGGTAAAGTACGTGTAAAGAGAAGCTGTACACTTGTAATTTTATGAGGGTAGTAAATCAAAGCTATACACGTGGACATTAACTCGATGTCACGAGTCAATAAATTGAAGTTCACGACTGTTTATACGAGTACAAGAGGCTTGTCTAACACACTTGGAATTGCAATCATTTTCACCACTTCATTCTATCACACGGGATAAGACGAAAGTAGAAAGAGACGGTGAATACGATCACGTACGTTAGTGCGTTAGACAATAGGTACGGTCTGAGGCCTCCGAAAATCGAAAATCGAAATTCGTATCGTACCGTCCCTCTCAATCTCATATTAAATAGTATAAGTGTCAGAGAGACGGAACGACTCGAACTTCGATTTTCGTAGTAGCTCTGCTGTTTCTTGCTTGGATAATAAGTTAGCGTTTGAGGACAGGTAAACTAGACTTGAGGTATTACCGGTACTTAATAGTTTTATTTTGACATTCATACTTAAGTACTTGTTATAACCTAAATTGAATAAAGATCGTTGACTTTGAAGGCTAATTGTTAAAACTACGTTACACATTTTAGATTTCATTGTAATCTACTAGGTATAGTATACTCATTACTTAACCAATACCTACCTTTAGGCTTTTTAACACATACTATCGTTGACTTTGGGCTGTTCCGTTACACATTGATTGTAATTTGTTCCTGACGGATTAAATATCAGCAATAACCGTCTACAGCCTAATTCGTAATTAATTTTAACAAATTCAGCATTCGAACATGGCGGATGTCATCTAATTTAGCCGGCAATTTATTTATTTAGTTGAAGTATAATTTTGATAGTGTTTTATGGGGATTAACCTGTTGATCACTAGTTCTATATTGCTTCGTGTTTGACATTGATGCGCAAGTTGTAACGTGGGTGTTTCTGGAATTTTACTATTTGCAAAAACTACAATTTCCCTCTCAAAGAGAGTTTAGACACTGGCGAAAGATTAGGACAGCCTAACTAACGGATAAATGCGATGCCGTCTCAGCCTATTCGAACAAAACAAACAGAGACGGCATCACATTTATCCGTCAAATAAATTTAATCAATGGATGGTAAATATCTTGCATTTTTGAGTGTTGGCTGACCCTACGGTAACTCATCTATATATTTTTCTTGCACTACAATTGACATGTTCAAAAATAGATAGCTCTCCACTTCCCGGCTTGCCATACATACAAGTACATCCCGTAGGTAACCTTCTTTTGAAAACACGGTATTCATAAAGCGTTATAATTATTTGATTCATTAAAGTGCTTTCCATTCTAACAAGTACAGTATGTAATGATTGCGTCGCGCTCTACAGCGTGTCTTGGTCTACAGGCGAAGCGTGGCAAGACTTGCTATAAGTCGAGTCCATTGTATATTTTTCGTTCTTTATGTATTACTAGCTTTTGCCCGCGACTTCGTCCGCGTGTACTTTAGTTATCAGGGCATATGTTTTAATTAACCCCCGTTATAATTGTGACATTTGTATCCGTGTGCATAGCGAAGTACTGCCGTAAACGATAGGTAACAGTTTACTAAAGTACTTCGCTATAAACAATACAATCTTAACCCCCATTTTACCCCTTTAGAGGGAATTTTATCCATTTCACCTACACAGATAATTTTTCATTGTAATCGAGAACTTATATACCTATTTTCATACCTCTAAGGCCAGAAATTAGAAAATTTCCGTACAAACTTTACCCCCTATTTTACCCTTTTAGGGGGAAATTTTATCCATTTCACTTACACAGATAATTTTTAATTGTAATCATGAACTTATACACCTATTTTCATACTTCTTAGTCCAGAAATGAGAAAATTTCCAAACAAACTATAACCCCCATTTTACCCCTTTAGGGGGAAATTTTATCCATTTTACCTAAACAGATAATTTTTAATTGTAATCGAGAACTTACAAACCTATTTTCATACTTCTAAGTCCAGAAATGAGAAAATTCCATATAAACTTCACCCCCCTATTTCACCCCCTTAAGGGATGAATTTCTAAAAATCCTTTCTTAGTGCTCATTTACATCATAAAAAGAACCCCTGTACCAAATTTCAAGTTTTTAGGCCCAGCGGCTTCGGCTGTGCGTTGATCTATAAGTCAGTCAGTCAGTTTCTTATTTTATATATATATATATAAGATACTTCTATGATTATGGCATAGTGTGATGGAATACCGAGTAAATATACTCCGGCCATATAGTGTCGCTGCAACAGAACAGAGCTGTTTTGATAGCGTGTACGAAACAAACAGCGATACTGACGCGGCGTCACAGCCGTGGCATAGTCGACATATTGTTGTCACATGTTTTAATACAAGATATCGTCAAATTAACCTATTACATTTCGGAACTTCTCTGTCAAGATGATGTCACATCATTTCTGCAAATTGTACTGAAACATGAAATAGGTTTTTACGGGCATTTAGCCTCATTTTTTTCTGTCGCGACGTCACTGACGCGGTGCATCTAATGCCGGAGACCCTGTGCTCAGAATTTTTATCATTTTTATAGGTATGCCTTGGTTTGAAATGCAGAAAGTCCATCTGTACTGTAGATACTGAATAAGTTTTACTATGCGGCATTGTATTTTAAGTTCGGTTACTATTTGATTAGTTCACTCTAATTGAAATTACCAACTGCATGACAGTACGTGTGAATTTGTGGATTTAAAAATGCGACTGCGATCGATTTGTTAAAGTACTAAAATGAAAGACCCATTAAAAATATTCATGGTACGTAAAGGTCTAACCAATTTTAAGTTATTTATTAAGTATTTCACAACTAAATAATAGGGTATAGGTACAATTTACAATTGATAACTGAAGTTAACAAGGTTAACGGTTTCCCTCAGATATACTTATAAATACCGACATATGATTACGTAACAGAGATATAGCGTTAATATGTGCAGTGCGTTCCGGTTCTGCGCCCGCGTCTTTTCCGTGCTGATTTCCTGGTGCAATACGGTTGGCTGATGATAATGAAATAAGAAGATGAGAAGGGAATATAGTTAAAAAAAGCATACTTAAATAAGTTTTTTTATGTGGATTTTACTTTAATTGACTTTGAAAGAGAAGCAACGATATATAAAACGTTGCAATTCAATTTAGATGAAGATGAAGATAGAGGCAAACAGCTTTACCAAAACGGTGATAACCGTCATCAAAGATAAACGATTAGCGAGCACAAGTAAAAAGACACATGGAAAATGTAAGACAGATTGTCTTAGTTCTTAGAAGGAGCCCCAAACCGACCTCAAATAGAAGGGGTAAAAATAAATAAGGTATAGAATAGAGGAAGGGGTCACAGGAAAATAAAATAATTTGTATTATTCGTAAGAGTGGCTGTAAATGTCTGATAATTAGCATCGAAAGTAAAAGAACGACACCACGTGATATCACGCAAGTCGCATGCAATAAAAGTAAGTACCTAATTAATTAATTTTAGCAACACTAGCATGACCTTGTAACCAAGTTTGTAACCACCACTGTAATCAAAACCTTGAAGTGGAATTCGATCCTTCTAAATGTAGTGAGCTGATTGGCAGGTATATGTAGACTTGATGACGAATGCAACAGATTAGCAACAAATGTGTATTAAAATCATTTTTTTGGAAAAAATGCATGAAATCAAACATATATATCCAATAATCCAGACGGAAGATGGGATTTCAAGGTGTAGTATAACTATTTCTACCATAAAATATTTAATTATGGTAATATTAAAATAGTTGCCAAAATAAATTCCTACTCTAAGTCATTTAAATTGAAACTAGGTCGCCCGCAGAATATGGATGCGACCTCAATTACTAATTATGCAAATACGGATTATAAAAGTTAATTTGGCATTACAATGAGTTTAGCGAGTCCACCACTAAAGCTGTCTGGTTATAGTAGCACCGATCTAGCCACACTAGCGACAGCGTAAGATGGAACTAAAGGCACTAAAGCAGGGGTTCCAAGGGGGCCCGGGAGCCAGCTTTGTGGATACCAATAGTATGGTCCACAATTGAGATGAACACATGAACGAACCGTCTGGCCAAGACGCATGTATTTACAATAATATATAAAGTAAAATTTGCTCCTGTTCTAATAAGCAAAAGTTGCACCTAAGAGTTTGAGGAAATTCTTCATATTTTGTCGATTAGATAGATGCTCTTGTTTCTGCCTTGGCTTTTAGAGTTCTGAACAGTAAACTGTCTCTACATACATCAACAGCGTCTCGGTACCATTAGTCCTTACACAGAATATATAATACCAGAAATTCTTCGGTCTTCAGAAAAGTCTTCGATGCATAAATGCATCCTCAGTTCAAAATACGGTATAATATCATAATACATTTCACGTTTTGACGCGTTTAAACGATATAAATCACGAATAAATCGAAGATAAGGGTATCCGTTTGTTTTGCTATATTCTGAGCATTAGTGTTTTTGCCTGACGCTGTAGTCACTACGAACGAGCTGCTAACTTGAACTGAGCCAACTATTACTTATTCTGTGACTGAGCGTAGGAAGTTTGAAACGTGTAGCAACATCTTAATCTGTCTTGGTCCACACAATTTAACTTTGCGAAACAAGCATTAGCTAACTTTTAATTATTCAATAGCACTTATGCAAATGAAACACGCAGCCGACCATACTTCCTGGCCATCTCTATTGTTACAGATCTGTGAATGCTGAATTACTTCAATTATAGCTATTATTGCATTAAATGGACGCGATTTTTTCATGTTCTCTCTTCATAAATGTTTTCGACAAGCTCGTACAGTTTGGCCACCTATGTTAACTTTAACTTTTACGCATTTTTAGCATTTTTAGCATCGACGGCATCTATATAAGTATTTATGTATGTAGTCTGTATTAATTTAATGTAATAAGCTATCCACTGAAAGCAAAATGTCACGAAATGACTCACCCACCTATTAAAAAATTGTTTCATTCTTTACTGGCAATCTCTATTGTTACACATCTCGTGAACACTGTGTATAACAAAAATGTTTGCTCTCGCATACATAATTTATGAATGTGATTTACGCTTTCGCGTGGCAACAACACCATCTATGTTTTCAAGCTTTTGTCTTCTTGTGTGTTTAACTTCATTCCATATTTTTAAAGAAGTAAATGAAATGTTTGCTTCTAAAAAATCTTTCAGTTGGAGGTCAGGACTAAAAAAATGGTACGTGAATAGAGATCCGACGCTAATGCGACAATAGAGTCACAAAAACACGCATTAAAGTCTTTAACAAAACTTATTGAATGTCTGAAGGATCACGCCGAAGCTCAATAATGTGAAATTTGAGCTGCGTCAAAATCGCAAAAAGTTGTAATATGGCTGAAATAGGCGTCAAAAACGCATCTGCGTTCTTTTAGCTTCGGTGAATCTTTAATTGGTCTTACGCATTAAATGCAACAATATTATAAAACAAAAGAAGCAATAGAAGTAACAAAGGATGCAAGTCAGTGCAAGCCTTGATAGCGCAATCGCCGGACGCGATATAAGACCGGATGCTATGCAATTGCAACGCTTGTATAATGTTATGTACTTCTTTATTTCTAATGTTAGGTCAGGGCTTCGTTTTATGTTTTTAATCTTAAATTGATTAAAACATAAAACCAAGCCCGCGCCCGGAGATATCAATTAATATTTAACTTTGTACTGGTGTCGATTTACCCCTAGTGTAGGTAAGTTTTCGGTCACAAAATACGTCTCGATCGCGTTCGCGTAAAATCTCAATTTGTATGGAAACACGAACATCGCAAACGTTCCGCTAGAGGCGCTGTTCGTGTTTCCATACAAAATGAGATTTTAACGGGAACGCCGAACGCGATCGACACGTATTTTGTAACAGAAAACTTACACTAAGGGCACTGGTGGTTCGATGATTTTGGAGAGATACTCGCATTCTATATAACGTTTATGTACACCAGTCGTTTACGACCATATTTACGTGAAACATACTGGGAGGCTACTACGAAAATCGAAGTTCGTATCGTACCGTCCCTCTTGCTCTCGTATTAAATTATATTAGCGTCAGGCGGGACGGCAAGATACGAAGTTAGAATTATGCACTTCGTAGTAATAGGGCCCGGTATCATCGCCTGGTATGTTAATAACCCACACGATTCGGTTGACACTACTTGACACGAAGAAAAACAAAACGCACTAATCTCACTAATACTGCTGTGAAACACTAGCCTACATAACTATGATGTTCTGGGTTTGTCCTGATCAAGTGTCCAGAATTACCCTGTTCAATCCTGACCATTATTATAAATTCGAAAGTGACGGTCTGTCTGTCTCTCTATTACTTATGACAGAGGATCAATCGCGAACCTTTCAGGAAAATTCGTGGCATTTGATAACGCTGTCAGAGTACAGTCAAATTTAGATACAACAAATATTGTATGAACATAATACACGATGACTGTATTTGTATATTGATATCTTTGTTTACATTGTAACGGAGGTGCGTTTATTTTCTATAGGTACTTATTTAAATATGCACACATTTGATGTCTATGGTTCTGTTAGATAAGATATGATTTGTGATAGTAAAATGTAGTGAATAATGTCGAATTTACCCCTAAATTGACAGTATCTACAAACTATTTATTTTATGTAAAATTTTTGGTATTTTAGGTCAAAAATCTTTGGTTAACGGCGAATCGACTAAGCTGAATACAGAGTGCTTCTGGAGACGTAATATAACGTAACGTATTATATGGCTATTATACGGGGTATTAGGGAGATAAACTTTTTTTAATGTTTCAATTTTTTTTTAATGTTACTAAGTACATGGTCACTCGGCGATTAAAAGTGTGGGGTTCTTTCTTAAATATGATTGTGAACGATCTACCTGCTTACCTCTCTCGATTCACCCCGTAGTTGTTTGAAAACATGACCAATAAAACTTGCTGTATGTAATTTATATTTCACGTGTTATAACTGCATGAAATCGTGTAAGCCATCTTTTTATGTAGCTTCATTTGTTAGATGCTCTTCTTAGTAATAGTAGCTTAATCGGACCAAGATTTTGAGCAAATCTCCTTTTCTAACTAGCGTGTGTGCGAAACGGACGAATGCTAAAAAAGTTTGAAGTAGAAAAAGTTTGTTTACAAAAAGAAACATTAAATACACCATTTTATAAACAATAAGGAGTAGCACCCATAATAATGCATGCAAATAAGTATGATTCATTTGTTTTGGCCGTGGATTTTAGGGAGAGAAATTGGGGTGCGTACAATGACTTCAATTCAATTTAAGTATTAAGCCCTTTTAAGAACAATAAAACTAACACAAAACCATGCACAATGAATAAACTTTGACCTACCTATACATTTTGGTTTTCACTTCACATAGAAATGGAAAGTTTTTTGACACTTAAAAATAAAATACCACACAGCACTGCAGTAAAACACTTCAAAGTCACCATACAACTGGCTGACGATATTTTATTTAAGCAGTTTCTATTGGGTTATACTTTTTTTCAATAAGGGTGTTACACACGTGCGAAGCATCGCGGCGCGCGGCGGCGTGTGAGGCAGATGATCGCGTGCCACTAAAATGACGCACGATTGATTCAATCGTTAGTTGTTTGTTATCAATCTGTTTGCAAAACAAACAATTATTAGGGTTCGTATTTTTGCTCCAAGAATACAATTATTTGAAGTAAAAACAAGGGAAACGGCGATATGGATCTTGAATAAATATCGTAATGAAATAGAATTATCATTAAGCAATCAGTTGTCAGAAATGAGTCATAAACCAGTAATTATTACTGATTGTTGTCGCTTCAATGAGGGCTATCGCGTATGAATTCGCCACTAGAGGCGCTAGTGTAGCGTGAGGTCTCCGAAATGTCAAATCTCATAGTTTTTGTGTGAGTTACGCAGGTTTATTTAAAATTAGAATAATTTTGTAAATATTTTGCAATATCTGATATTAATTATAGCAAATATGCGTTCCGGGGCAATGAATAGTGTTTTGAGACAGTTTTGTCTTTCGGAAACCTTTGTCCTCCATTTTTTCCGAACAAAACGGGGACTATGCAACACTGTGGCATGCTCGATATTTTTATGGTACGGTTTTAAGGTGTATTCAATATGATTTTAATCTAAACTTTGTTTTCACGCTCGTAATAACAGACTTTGAAAGCCATACTTAAAAACTTCACGCAACAGTGCGCCATCTAGTGAGACAAAAAACGATAGCCCTTATTGAACTGCAATCTTTTCGTTCTATAAACTGTCGTAAAAAACTTCCGCAATACATTTTTAAAGTCGTCGCATTTTTATAAAAACTAATGATAAATAAATTTATTTAATAGGTACAAATACAACAAAAATAGGTACAAAAAAAAAACGCGCTGAAATCGAATTTTCAAAAGAGACAGTGTGATGATGCATAAATTACTTAGAGAAAAAAAGCATTAATCAATGTTTCAGTGTTTAAGTTCCTATGCGATTTGAAATAATAAAAGACGCTTAACTTTAATAATTCCATTTATAAATATTTCTTCTTGCAATACTGCTGCAGCGTGTATATTTTAAGTATATTTATAAATGCCATGAAATACCTGAAAATAATCTTGTTTGAATAGATATCCATGCGCCCACCTCATAACTATTGCGATTCTGCCAACACAAACGAAACAACACTAAATCAAAACAAAGCGCCATACTACCGGCCCAGTAATGCACGCTCATTCATGAATCGTAAGGCGGGCTACTCACGCGACGTATTGGCTCTAATTATTACGTTTAATGGCGATGCCATTCCATACGGCTCACGTAACGTGTTGGTCGATTAACTGTGGCGCCGGGTAATTAGTCAAGTCTGTTTGTCAGATTGTGTTTAAGGCTGTCAGATTCATTAATTGGTGCCAATTACAACGTTTAATTGTGATGTCCATTTCATACTGCTCACGTAACGGCATTGACAGTGGCACCGGAGCATACTTACGTCAAATCCATTTGTCAGATTATGTTTAAGATTGTCAGATTAATTAAATGGCTTTTTTAATTGAGAGAAATAGATAGATAGAGACGTTTATTCACACATATTCGATCATCATCATCATCATCATCATAATCATCTCGGCCTATATACGTCCCATTGCTGGGCTTCTCAGAATGAATTTCTTCACTTGTGTGTGCAGATTTTCTCGCCATGTTTTCCTTTACCGTAAACCTGGTAAGTTACAAATGTAATTTCGCTCATAAATTTCAATAAATTTAGAGATATGAGCCTAGGCTCGAACCCACAACCCTCTGCTTGAAAGGCCATGAGTTATCTTACAAAAGAGAGCAATTAGAGCAATTTACTACTGCGTTAAAAAATATATACCTCGTTAAGTTTCTTGCCGGATTCTTTTCAAGAGGTTTTTCCGAACCGGTGGTAGATTTTTTTTGACATTCATAAGTGCTTGTTATAGCCTAAATTGAATAAAGATATTTTGACTTTGACTGACATTGATACACAAGAAAAACCAGATTTGTAAAAAAAAACACCGAATAGTATAAATTGGGCCTTAACCTGTTCGTTTAATTACGATAATATTTATATACGGCTCACGTATTGTTGTCATCCATTGACCGTTTGTCTGTTTGTTTAGTGCACGATTGAGGATTGAGGTACCGTTGAACTATAATTCCTAAAACGAGGATTAGATAACTATTATTTTTATGGATTCCGTACTTATGAGTATCATTATAAAGTTAAAGTTATGTTAACATCATTAAAAAAAAACCGGCCAAGAGCGTGTCGGACACGCCCGAAATAGGGTTCCGTAGCCATTACGTAAAAATTAAGTAATATTTTTCTAAAGATTTCGTATTTTGTACGGAATATTCCAAGTTTAGGTATATTTTATGGCTGCTATTTACTCTTAAACTACTAGTAATTCTCAAGAAAACTTAACCGTTATAGTTTTCCTTGTAAGTTTGATAAGCTTACTACCATCCTGAATTTTTCCACCCACCGGTTTAGATTTTAGACGGACATTTTTACACGTCGGACATAGCGTCTGTTTCAGCTTTCAGGATTTTGTGTAAATCTGTGTTTTATTTCAGGTCCAACATAAATTCTGGTTGGGGACGAAGAGTCCTCGAGTGGCTACTTACCACGAACCGCAAGACAAAGTTTTGGTAGGCCCCCCTGTAGGTGAACTGACGACATCACAAAAATGGACAATCGGTGGCAAGTGGCGAGTTTTGCTCAAAAGTTGACGTATTCTGGCTGATGATGATGATGATAAACTCGGGTTGTGATCGTTTTTTTTAATACCTAGTATTAGTGTTCGTACTCAATACTAAACATAAAGGTACACCCACAAAGACGGAGCGGCGCGGGCAGCGGCATAGGCTGTGGTAAACACGTCAGCGAGAAAAATGTGCAGTCTTTGTAGGTGATCTAATTCCGAGGTTTCGATCAAACTTGGTGAGTCCCATTCACTCGATATTAATATTATTTTATGAGACGTAGCCAAACATATTCAGAATGACCCAAAAGCTCTTAAAATTATGACTAATTCATCTGGATGAGATCAAAGGTGTTAATCCATACAACTGTCTTATAACGGCTAAAGTCATTAACATGTATAAAGGAACTTCTTTCAAATAGACCAACACTTTAAGAGAGAAGGATTAAATAGGTAATTAGATTTTCATGGTACTTATAAGTCATAGGTAACTTACACGATGGCGGAGTGGTGGCGTTGGTGTAGCGGAGCAGGTAGCGAGGCGGGTGGCAGAGCGGAAAGCGATGCGGGCTGTGGCGAGCCGCACCAACGCGCCTCGCGCACGTCCGACGAACCTGGACGAGAACCAAAGACAAGGTCGATTTAAAGGTCGCAATAGACACATGTAATTATTATAGCGATTTCTAAGCATCGCTACTAGCTAGCAACCCTTTCATTTTGAGAAGAGGCCTGTGCCCCGCTGTCGGACGTACCTATATATAGGCCAAACAAAACAATGTTTAAAGACTAATTCTAGACTAACTTAAGTAAGATTGGTGATCGTAAAAGATTTATTGGCCGAACATGAGATTTTCAAGATTTTATAAGCGGTTATTTCTAATACTTACTGCCATAAAGTGTCATGTGTGAAGGCGGGCGGCTAGCCAGCACGGGCGTCGACCCGTAGCGCTCGCCGCCCGCCGACAGCCGCCCGCCCAGCGGCTTGAACGCAATCGGTCGGATCACCGACTTGCCCTGCAACATAAAAACGCACATTTTAGTTACATGATGTTGGGAGTTCTGAAATAACAGCTGATATAGTCAATACAGGTGCCCCTTTCCCACTTGGGCACTCCGGGTACGTGACCAGGGCTCCGCGAACGATAGGGCGATAGGGTACTGTGGTCTGTGGTACTGTAAAAAAAATGACCTTGGTCGTGTCTCATTACTGCCCGGAGCCTAGGAATCTCGTAAAGTTAAAGACGGTATTTGATTAAAGAACAAACAAGGATATCTTAAGTTAACTAAAGCTTAATAAGCGTTTACGAATAACATAATAAGAACTTTAGTTAAGATTATTAATTTTAATCTAAATAAATAATTCAAAGCTTTCCGCTCCGCTTATGCACTCAGCTCTTTCCTAACATAATTTAACCCGCATCGAGCATGACTAATGGCACATCTATTTGAATTTAATGCATGTTTATATATTGCGAGTTTTGATCTTGTGAACATATTGGACTCGGGATTTAAAGCTAAAGGATATAAATATGATACTTTGTGCCAGTGCACACTACACACAGTTATGTAGCCTACTTTTTGATGACGTTCACTTATTTTAGTCAAATAATACTATACAGATGTTGTAAATAATGTTTTGGTATTTTGTTGGAAAGGTTCGTATTAATCTTGCTGTCTCAACTAAGTTACTAAAGTTTACTGAAGCTAATAGGGATATTGACACCATTAAAAATAATTCGAAGACACGACTCCAGTAAAAAAACGCTTTATTTTAGCCCTGAAAACCAGATTAATTTTCGATTACCAGCAAAATTAGATTTTTTGTTGCTTTAAAACAAATAAATAGTTAGTTGATTGAGTGTGCGAACAAGTGACGTCATAAGTTGTTATTTCCATTCAAACTAGGAGAATTGTATTTTGACAGCTCATAAAAAGTACGTCAATTGATTGGTGGTGCAACATCCCTATTTAGAAAGCAAAATAAATACGAACTTATCCGACTATATATACGATGGAGAAAACCTTATTCACTAGATCTGTGTGTTTATAGATATATGGGGCTGTTTGACCTCCCATTGATTAATTTTATTTGGCGGATAAATGTGATGCCGTCTCATGCAGTCTATTCGAACAAAACAAACAGAGACGGTATCACATTTATCCGTCAAATAAATTTGATCAATGGATGGTCTTAATAAAGCATTATAAAATTATTTAGGCCTCGTCACTTTAAAGCTATATGACAAATACAATAGTTGTGATCACGAAAAGTTGATTTAAGTACTTAGTAGAATGTATACAAGATGTTATAAAATTAATTTGGAATATGTCAGTAGAGTTTGACTGGACATCCTTATAAACTTTTTCATCGAATTTCTGATTCATGGTGTCATGCCTTTGACGCGGTATATTTTGAACATTAATTAATGTACCCACTTATGAAATATTTATCAAAAAGTTACAGCAATATATTTGCAAATTTCACAAGCCCAAACATTTGCTGAAATATTCAGGATTAGATTATGAGATGAGACTGGAGGCAGCCCTATTACAGGAAGACTTATATGAATTGCGGACGCGTCCTAAAATGGAAAGTTTATGTGTGAATTATGTTCATTGCTAACCAATAAAGTAACCGTTAATAATTATTTATTTATACCTCACAAAGTTAATAGTTTAATTTAATTATAAACTCGGTAACAGCGCGGAGCTAATTAGTTTTACGGTGATTTGCTCATTTTAATATTTATTGCGAAACGTTAAAGAATTTACGTTTCCGTTTACATTTTAGAACTATATTACTGGATTCAATAGTTACTTTCTATCCGTATGTGCTTTAAAAAAAACTATCAATATTGCGGTACAGTGAGAAAATGCTGCCAGCATTTTTGAGTTTATTCCGCGGGGAGCTCTATTTTATTTGTTTTTTTTCCTGGTTTTAGTTTAGTTATTTTTATATACCAACAAGATGGAGCGACGACCTGGTTAAGATCGCGGGATCGCGGTGGATGCGAAAAGCACAAGACCGATCTGAGTGGAGAGCCTTGGGGGAGGCCTATGTCCAGCAGTGGACGTCTTTCGGCTGACATGATGATGATGATGATTTTTATATATTTAAACACATGGGTGATTGAGTTTCCCTCGGTCTAAAGAAGAAATAAGATAAAGCTAATTTGTTCGCCCCGGGAACCCCTTACATAGCAAATTTTATCGAAACCAGAAATATATAAAAACAAGTCATTTAAAAATTTTAGATAGTTAATCTAGTTTAACCTTTTATTTATTACCTATCGTTTTAATTTTATACCATAATAGGCCGTATACATATTATAGTATTCTTAAAATAATGTATATATTATGTATTTTGGATGGTAATTATTTGCAGTCATCAAAAAGAACAGCCAGCAAAAAAAAGCCAAAAATATTTTTACTTATCTCATTCTTTAATAATCATATTCTCGTTTAGTTTAATGGTACATAAAGTAACTATAACCTGACCTTTAACCACAATGTCTAATTTTCTTAATTTGACATCCACAGCGTAGTCGGTCATAAAGCTATCTCGTTAGGCGCCGTCGCACGGAACTGGCATTTCGTACGCAGCGGACGACAAATGTCACGGCGCGACAAAGGTCGTTTTTACGACATTTGCGACATTAACGGGGTTCATAGGTGGCGTAGTTACGTTTTTAATGTTGGGCCAGTTGGAATACATGTTAAAGTTAGCATCATACGTATATTTTTGTCTCATTCTCAAGCGTAGCTAGTAGCTACGTACGTCCCTTAGATGGGTTCAACATTCGTATATAGCGAGCATCAGGCAATGTCTGCCAGAGATTAGTTGACACAAACTACCTACTATAACACCTGAAACTGGGATTAGCATTCATATATACGCACGTGTATATACCTACTAATACCGTAAGCGTACGTTCGAACATTCGGTTACGGTTTAGTTTTGATTTTGGGAGAAAATCTGTCGAAAATGGGACCGAATCTGAAATTGGGTTCGTGGTCTTCGTGACGTTTGGGAGCAATCGGCGTCGTCGTTCGTGGAGTAGCGAGAGTAACAACTTGTAAACCACTGTTCAAACAGTTAGGTGGTTAGAGAACCTGACTACGAAGCTTAGGGACCTCAACCCGGGTTCAATTCCCGGCCGGGGCAGATGTTTGTATGAATAATACGAATGTTTGTTCTCCCGTTGGATGTTTAATATGTATTTAAGTATGTATTTATTTATCTATTTAAGTATGTTTATCCGTTGCCTAGTACCCACCCATAGTACAAGCTTTGCTTAGTTTGGGACTAGGTCAATTGGTGTCAAGTGTCCCATAATATTTATTTATTTATTTTAAAGAAAATACAGAGAGGAAAAGAGATATACAGAGTGGAAAGATCGAACACCAATGGATGGCAATTACCTTAAATCTTGGAAATAGCACATTCTGTGTAATTGAGACTTTTATTTTATTTTTAAAAACAATAATTTCTGCATTTATGGATTTTTGAAAAATCGTCTGTCTTACTTAAGTCTTAACCGGGATTCGAACTTGTCAAATGCGACAAAAAATAACATGCCGTATTTTATGATGCAGATCGAAAGTGTTACTGATAAGGTTCATCGTCATCATCATCATGTCAGCCAAAAGACGTCCACTGCTGGACATAGGCCTCTCCCAAGGCTCTCCACTCAGACCGGTCTTGTGCTTTCCGCATCCACCGCGATCCCGCGATCTTAACCAGGTCGTCGCTCCATCTTGTTGGAGGCCTACTCACAGCTCGGATAAGGTTCATTTATCACCAAATAACATGCACAATTGAAATAACAGAAGACCATGAAAACTAACAGTTACGTGTTAATTTTGTTTTCACCCGTCACGGAACATGGACGGAACTAGGTAATTACTACATTGTATGGATTTTTGATTTTCTAAAATTCATAAATGCAGTATTTATTATTTTCTAAAATAAAACTAAGTGTCCATTGCTTACAATTTGCTATTTTTGATAGTTGCGAACTATGGCCCAAGCCCTCTTGTTTTGAGAGGATGCCTGTGCCCAGCAGTGGGACGTATATAGGCTGGGATGCAGGCAATAAAAGTTTTATTACAAAAGCTACTAATGCGACTAGCAACTAATCTATAGGTACTTTATAAAGTACATTAATTTACTTTACTTAGACAAGTAACTACCATCACTAATGAGTTATGAATTCAAGTGGGTTAAGAATAAATTTCTTAATCTTATGTCTAAACTTTGAACCCACGTAAGTGGGTCTTAGAAGTAAGACGCCTTAGAAGCAAGAAGTTGCTTCTTGTTTTTCGCCTTATTACACCTATAAACCTGCTAGCAATTGGAAGCTAAGAAACAGATGCTATTACAGACAAAAATGACAGTGTTCAGTAATCAAATTGTAGTAATCTATGTGGGAAAATAGATCGAAAGATTTCAATTATTTCTGTAACCCAGAAACTACGATGACTCGGTCACGTCTCCAAGTAAATTTATTACAATGATCTAAGTTTTTGGAAAAAATAGCAATTTATGGAATTGAACAGACAAAGCATCCATAGTGGACAGTATTAATAGATTTTGAATTTAAAATGTTCTTGTCAGTGAAAAGATTTTTTTGTCTTCTGAGTAGTTGCTAAACACAAATTCTTCGGAATTGTGTTTTCGGTAAAACAGCTATTATTTTTTTTAGTTACTTCATTATACGTAGTAGCCAACGTTCTAAAGGAGTTGAATAGTGAAGTGATTCAATCGTTAAGAAACTTATTTCTCAAATGGGCGAGCAAAACAAAAATGATTGCTACTAAGTATAGCATATCTTCGGGACGATCTCGACTGTATGCCCAAATTATTTATTTAATAGTTTATTAAATGCAATTCTCATGTCAATTGAGTACAACACCAACATGAAAAAACCGGCCAAGAGCGTGTCGGACACGCCCAAAATAGGGTTCCGAAGCCATTACGAAAAATTAAGTAGTTTTATACGGAATATTCCAAGTTTAGGTATATATTATACCTTAGGCTGCTATTTACTCTTAAACTACTAATAATTCTCAAGAAAACTTAACCGTTATAGTTTTCCTTGTAAGTTTGATATACTTACTACCATCCTGAATTTTTTGAAAATTTTGCATCCACCGGTTTAGATTTTAGAGGGGGGGGGGCGCTCGATTTTAATGTAAATTTGCACTTTAAAGCTGAATATTTTGCAAACAAATCACTGAATCGAAAAATCGTTTTAGCAACCCCCTAGACCTTTGCAACGATACCTCACACTACAAGGTTGGATGAGAAAAAAAAATCACCCCCACTTTACGTCTATGGGAGGTACTCAAAAAAATTATTTTGAATTTTTAATTGTACTATTTTGTCAGCTTAGCTTACATATATATTCGTATAAAAATTACAGCTTTCTAGCATTGATAGTCCCTGAGCAAAGCCGCGGACGGACAGACAGACAGACAGACAGACATGGCGAAACTATAAGGGTTCCGTTTTTGCCATTTTGGCATTTACATTTTGGAAACAGATGAAAATGAATGACAAAGAAGAAGACTACAAATTGAAATTCCTAAGTACAGATTCCAGTTTACACAAAGTTTCACAAGTCACAGAAGTGTTACCAGTTCAATCAAGCGGAATAGTGTCGTCAGACGTCAGACAGATGTCAGAAATACCTAACAGGCAGCGATGTCGAACAAAATGTCGGGACAAAAACTGGACCGCCTTCCACAAAACCGCTAAACGGAGAAACTGCGGGAACGCGGGCTATTTACAGTGTTAACTTTCCTAGAAGTATTAAGATACGGTCGAACTACAGCTTGTTTTTGTTTGATGATAGCAGTGTATTCATCGAAAGCAGGAGGACATTGTAGTACTTAAAGCTTAGTTTAGCCCTCTAGAAAAATCGCACAAGCTGCATTACATTACATTGTAATGCTGCAAAGCGAGCTAGTTTGAAGTGTCGAACGAGCGCCTCAATGTAATGCAACTTGCACGATTTTTCTTGCCGGTCTAAAGGTAGGTCAGGTTGAAAGGTACCTTCACCTCTGTTTCGGAAACTCGGCTAGCTAAAAGAAAAGACAAGTAAAATAGGTATAATTGATCTCTACGTTCAAGGCAAATTCAATATGCCTAATGCCCAATAGATGACCACCCACCATGCTTTCATATGTTAAATTAGAAACAGTTATCAACACCCGAATGTCTACCTTACTAATTTTACATTAAGAATTGTCCCCTTTTAAGCCTACTGGTTAGTGGTAATATGATCACCACTGACAACGACAATTTTTCTCTTTAAAAGTTGCTATAAAGTTGTCAAAGATGATGATGATATTTTATGTTAATTATAATTTAAGGTAGCAGTCAAAAACCTTAATTTGATTATAGATTGTATAAAAATATGTATAAATGTAGTTTAACTGGAGAACTGCTCTATGAAAGATTATTTGTGTTTACCTCTTATGATCTTAAATCTGATGTTTTGATGTTGCAAAGTTAGGTAAACTAAATTATTTATTCGACGCAATACCAGTACAATAGTCGTATTAACCTATACATCATGTCATCTGTCAATGCCAACTAAGTATGCCAGCTAGATTGGTTGCGTTCTTTCCTTCATTCTTTCAACTAGCGATAGCTTAGTTTTTCCGAATTCAACGACTTCTTCATAAACGTACCCGTTGTTTCACTTTGCAAGGCAATGTTATCAAGCCCATCATTTTGTTTACCGTTGACCATGAAAACCTGACCTTGGTCCTTAACATTGTTTATTGTCTTTTGTCCATCGAAGTGTCTCCATGATTGACGACCGTCGAGTTGTGGCTGAACGAGACAATCGCTACGTGTTTATTGCTTTAATATTTATGTTTACATGATATTTAGCTACTTGCAGTAACCTTCTATTTTCTTACCCATTGCAACGTACTACTGCCACCTATTTATGACTTTCTTTCTCACACAAAACCACATAGGTACTTACGAGTATATTTAATATTCTATTAATCTCTATGTTTTGTTTTAGGCATCCACTATTCATTGTTTACATCTCCGCCGATAGAATTAATCAAAGTTGCATAATTACAGGGTAATTATACTGTTATTAAACTGAGTATTGCACAAGCATCCTACGTTGGGAGTCTTGGGAGTTTAGCAAGCAATATCAGAAAGTAGATTTAACGTAGGTCTACCAAAAATGGTAGGTGATTAAGTACATCAGTAATTCCGTGGGAATTACTTGTGTAATTTCCTGCTTCGATCCCGTTAGCAATAATTCTAGCTTAGCTTTGGATGCACTTTAGACAGGTTTATTCGTTCTTACTTTACCGCCATGTGATTGTGTGTATAAGGTCCTCACTGAAAATCAGCGCCACGGCTTGCCGTGGCATTATGCTGAGTGGGGACCTGTTTAGCGTCATGTATGTCTTTATTTGTTCTATGTTTGTTCCTATGTTTGTTTTTTATGGCGTTAAATAAATGTATTTTCTTTCTTTCTTCTTTCTTGATATGTGGTTTCATTATCGAACGCTACGAATATTACATTATTAACGTTGTTTTTGCTGCTTATCTATTAGACTACAATTATATTAAGCTTTTCCAAGTCAAACCCAAGCAGAATAACCTATAACTAACCTAACCTAACCAACAAAATGTTGGAAAACCCCCGACTCAAAGTAGTAGACATGTTTCATTAAAACGGTTAAACCGATTTTAATGAAACATGTCTAAGAACTATGGCTAGAAAACCTGATTTCAAACAAAAAACCGCATTCAAATCGGTCCACCCATTTAAGAGCTACAGTGCCACATACAGACACACATAGCGGTCAAATTTATGACACCCCTCTTTTTGCGCCGGGGGTTAAAAAGAGTTCTCCTACTTGTTTTACCTCCCTGCTGCAGTCTCTGCTATCAAATTGATTCTATTTCTTAACACCAACACGCATTCATTGTACGCCGCAATAGATTTTATCATTTCCATGACAACAGTCGAAACTAGGTTCTATAAAGCGTAGGCTCTTGCGGTCGGCCCACATCGCACTTCTTGGGTGGCTCTTTGATTTATTACACGGAACCCGCAGCCTATTAGATACTATTAGCAGTACCTGTTTATCCACTGCGTATATAAATATGATATGAACCATCACTATTTATTACTTTATTAGTCAAGGGAATCACAATACTTGTACAGTTACATCTCCGTATCTAATTATTACCGTGGTTTCACAATAAAGATTTATACGTGATAAATTGCTATGTAACACCACTATTTAAAAATTCGATTAAAGATTTGGAATACCGTTCGTTCAACCCACTTTATGCTTATCTAAACCGAAAACATTGGACGGAATGTTGTGTAGGCTGAATCAGAATCCATCTAATTTGTCATACATTGCAAAAAAAAATATTTGCATGTTGAAGCGGGTATTAACAACGCACTCCGTTTGCCGCAGGCGATCTCCCACGCCATTATCGCAGTTAGGAACCATGTGTTCGTGTTCTTATTATTACAGGCTTATTTTAACAACTCAGAAAATCGTGTTTAGCAAAGTTTAGAAAGGTTGACGAATCATCAGAAATGCAACTCGGAAATCGAAGGAGGTATTGTCGGCATCAAACTCCAGAGCAACACGCGCGATTGTCCACATTTTCCCGTAAACTGTCTTACAATTAGGCAGTGAGATGCTCGTAAAAACTAATTGGAATTTATAAAGTTTGCTCATATTATGGTTTGGCCAAATTGAGTTTATTTTCGTGAACGAAAGCTAAATTTAGCTTAAAATTTTGACCAGTGTGGCTACATTGTTTCACGCAAGAAATTGGACCGTTTTGAAACGGCCCCCGGCGGAATCCCAGGCTTTTGTACGAATTATTCCTGTAATGTGCAGTGTTAAGAATAATTTTAGGCTTAATTAGGTATGTTTGCATGTTTCAAATGGGACGCACAGGATACATACAATCGTAAATTGACGGTATTGGATATTTAACACGCTACGCAGGGATTCATTAAAGATTTATGGTAGTTTTTGATAGCAGTCTCTTAATAGCAAAAAGAAATGCGTTTCTATATGAACTTTATGACCGATTGACTCAGCTATATTTAAACAGTAATTCACAAGTTAACTGTCTCATCCAAAGATTTTGCAAACCTTACCAAACAACGCAAATATAAAATACCGACACCGACCATGAGAACAACATTTGCGTGGCGATTGCCACCTTACTCCCATACATTCATTTACAATAAAGCGTGTAAGCATATAAGAAATATGAAAAAGTTCTTCTCTTCTTCTCTTAAACTTATTGGACAGTGTTGAGTGAAGCCTCAGATCAAGTCATTTTTCTATTAGTTTGGCGTCCAATTGCTAGGCAAATAGGCCTCTTCTTTTTAGGGTGCCTTACCTACACAAAGGATGCCAACGGGACCCTATTACTGAGACTCCGCTGTCTGCCTGTCTGTCCGTCCGTCAGTCACAGGGCTCTATCTCTCGAGCCGTAATAGCTACTTGACCGCTTTTTTTCTTTACTTTGCCTATTGAACGTGAGTTCTTGCCATCCCGTTTGATAAGCATTTATGACCAAGTAAAAAAACTTCTCATTTGGTCACAAAGTTAGTCGTTAAAACCATAACTGGCACAGGCATAACTGACTGTTTACTGTGAATATGCCATTGTAAATTATACTTATTCCTTTTATGCGATAGGTACACCGAAAACTCGTAAAGAGCCATCGACTGCAAATTTTGTTGCAAAAACTGCCAGAAAAATAAAGACCACCCCATGTCGTCGTAACCCAAATACCCTTACAAATGTGTCGAACTCACAACTGCTCCATTGTGTAACACTGTAATGTTGCTCGTAAATTGTGATTAACATCTCAAGACGCCAATGCAAGGCCACGATGCGCGTGCCACGCCAATGTAGGGAAAGTTGCCATCCAGTCAAATAAAAAAAAAAAAAAAAAAAGTAAAAAATTGCTGAGGATAAGTTAACACTGTTTAATAACTCTGATGTAGGTACCTACTTGCATTTCGTAAAGCCAAAATCCAACTATTTTGCAAGCTTTTTGTACATTATTTTGTACCATTAAGAGTTTTCATACATATAAAAACAAAAAGAACTAACCTAAGATATTAACTGAAATAATGCAAATAATAAAATTAACTAATATTCATGAATGTGAAAGCTTGGATCCATCCATGGATGTCATCTTGCAAAACCGACCAACGGCTGTTGATGAAAGGCACACAGATAGTTTTTAGCCAGCAACACATGCGTTGTTTTTGCAGGATAGATTATATGCAAGAAACGTATTATTTTTGCTGTCGTTGTTTCTCTGTAAAGTTTAACATAATACGAACCTCAAAATTGGAATAATAATAGGGATAAACATATCAACAAACAAAAATTTATCAAGCGCATTACTCTAGGTACATACTTCATGAATAAAGAGATACCTAAACTGTTATGTTGTGTTGTGTATGTTGGTTCAGTTTGATGTTTAGTAGTGTACGGAACCTTTGGTGCGGGAGTCCAACAATAAAATATCATCGGATACCACAGATAATTTAATTTATTGGTGCACATTTTAAAACTAGTTTCATACCCTCATATTTTTTACTCAGTTCAAATTAGGGGGTCAAGGCACGTGTGCCGCAGATGTGCACAAATAGTGCACGGTCAGGAACCACACTAATTCCCAAAGGTCATAACAACGCAACGTTTTAACGTAATTAGGAACTTTAGTAGACGGCATAAGGTTGAATTTACATCAATACCATTTGGTACTTATGTCACGAATATCGCATGCCTTTACGCAGCGGATGGTCTGAGTTCAGTTCCAATTAATAAGACCTCGTCTACAATAGCTGCATCATGATTTTTTGTATACGATAAGCCCTTTTTGTAGGTACATTACTATTTATAGCAGAAAATATGTTCTACAAATAATTTTATTTCTATCAGAGGGGAGAACTATATTGTATAGCTGTTCGACTTCGTCTGCGAATAATTTGTTTATCGCGCGCCCGCGGGAATTCTGAAATTTTCTAGGATTAAACTATACTACTAGCTTTTACCCGCGGCTTCGCCCGCGTGGAATCCGGTTATCGCGCACTGTTCCCCGGGAACTCTGCATTTTTCCGGGATAAAAAGTAGCCTATGTCACTTTCTGACCCATAAACTATTCTCTATGCCAAAAATCACGTTGATCCGTCGCTACGTTTCGACGTGAAAGACGGACAAACATACAAACACATCCACTTTCGCATTTATAATATTAGTATGGATTATGTTCTTCTCAGGATCCACGTCTGATGACGACTATGTCAACATCATCTTAGTAGGTCGGTCACCTCTTTGTGGTTTCCTTTACCTTTTTTGTAATTGAATAGCAAAAATACCTACTGCAGCTCAAACATATTAAGTAAACAAATTAGGAGGCTGGTGATAAAAAGCGAGCTCACAACACTGTTACTAAGCGAATAAACTAAAGTAAACACATTCAAAATACCTATATATAAATCTAGGGATCACTTAACCCTTGGCAGGCGAGAATTGACTATGAGTCGCTTTTTATTTTTCACCTTGGGGTGTGATTTTTGAAACTAGGCTCGTGAAATACCTACCATTGGAATAAAATTATAGCACGTATAAAATTCATCACCATCGATCATCATCATCACCAGCCGGAAGATGTCTGCTGAATAAAATCCCCCTTTGAACGCCATGCACAATGAACGAAAACTCGCCAATTTTATCCTACGGAGCCCGCAACTCTTAAGATGTCGTCAGTCCATCTAGTAGAAGGCCTGCCAATGCTTCGTCTTCCGGTTCGTGGCAGCCATTGAAAGTCTGTTCTCCCCTAACTGTTATCTGTTCTTCTTTATCATAAAGCATTTAAAATTCTTCAATACCAATCACTGCTGAATTTTCTTTATAATTGATTTATTATTTAATCAACACAACAACGGCATTTCAAACATCTGCTTGCACAGCTGCTAGACAGCCGGTGGTATAAGACGCACCTACTTACATTCTGATAACAACAATCACTAGAATGAGCACAGTTGCGTTTCCACTTTTTTTGTAGGCTGGAGAAAGTATCGATACCTACTTATATACCTACTGCAGCTTCCGATAGCCACGCGAGATGCTTTAAAAATGTTTTTCACTTCTCATGCTAGTAAAGTTCGTGTTTATGCTGGATCTAGGCGACATAAAATGACTTTTTATGCTCTACTGCATAAAGTAAACTCTTTAAGGTTTAACTGTTACAAACAAAAGTTTTGATATATTTTTTTATAATTTTTATTTGTAGAAAACTAAAAATAAAACAAATAAATCAAAATACATCAAAAAAACTAAATATTTATAATTATGTTAGCAATACATGAAAAATAAAAGGTACCTAGTAAGTGAACAATGTTTCCTCTGTCGTTATTTCATCTCCTCGCAATAGTCGCAATCGAAGTGAAAAGCACTATAAAACTATTACACATTTTCCCCTCGACATGTCTATCAACCCCTCGCCGTACCGGCTCGGGTGGCTATATGAACGTCTCAGGTAAAATGGCTAGTTTTATGCTCTTGCTGTACAATCTACTATTTGTGATTAAAGAATTAAGTTCAGGTAGCAAATTCATAAAAAATATGTAGGTATGTAGGTAATACTAGATTTTAACCGCGACTTCGAACGCGAATCTATAAGATCCAGAATTCTTATTAATATTGATCTTGTTCTGCCCTCGACACTCAAAAAGCCAAAATGAATTACGAAAAGACAATTTTTCATATCTATTAGACGAATATTTAATTCATTTATCACGCGCCCACGGAAACTATAAAAATTTCTAGGATAAAAACTATACTGTATCCTTTTCGGAGTCTCAAACTATCTCCATACCAAGTTTAAACACGATCAGCTTAGTACTGTACTGTTCATTTAATAAAAAGGGGCATACTTTACTTTATAGTATTGATTTATTCTAATGCTTATACTTTGGCTGAAGGAATACAACTGAACTTCTGGACACCCTCGTACATGTTCGCTGTTTAAAACTTTAAATATTAAATTTAGAATTAGGTTGCCAGTCTTAAGGCGAACATGTATAAAAGAGTTTACCACAGTACCTAGCATAAGCGTGCATGAAAGGCAACAAACCAACATACTCGTATTTGTTTTTATAATATTAGTTAGGATCTTTGATCAATTTCAAACGGTGCGATTGCTTTAAATAATTGGTTTCCTTCTATTAAAACATTACGATTCAATGCACACTTTATAGTTAAAGTTACATTAAAAAACATTTTGAAACTAGGGCTATTGATTCAAAGCAACTTCTTTTTTAATAGGCACAACCCCCTGTGATCCCAGAGTGAGCAAACTTAAAAGATTTCGCAAATGCCTACTTGTACTTAATTTTTAACACTGGCTCCACATGCATTAAAGACTCGGAAAGATGATTTATTTTCTAAAGAATTATATTTATGACGAAGGACTGTAATTTATTAGTGAAAGCACAACCTTGTCGAATGTGCACCGGCATAAATGGCAATGCGTTGATGAAAGTAAAATTAAACCTGCTGAACAAAAAAGTATGCGTGCTCGTAAACATGAAAAATGTACACAATGCCAAATAAGAGCTTGACGGTAATATCATTATCTTTCGCGACAGTTCTGATGAAATTTTATGTGGTACTTATGCATTTAAAGATGTTGTTGAAATTACTCATATATTATATTGTGAACGAATAAATGGAAACACAAAAAAGACGGGCAAGAAAACTAAACATTATTGATGCTCAAGCTTCGGTCGGCAATCAGGTCAAGGGCATTAAGGCAGCTCTAGCCAACTTAACCAAAATTATAACAAAAGCACGCGTCGAAATTCCGCTACAAGCACATTATAAAGACCTTGGCACTAATGTGATCTCGTGAGGAAGAAAAGGCTAGAAAATTGGTTATCTGCATCGTTTCTGTTGGATATGGCAATTCCACCTTTCTAAGTCGACTCTATCTTCCTAGGCCAACTCTACCTTAGTAGGGCAATTCTATCTTATTAGGCGAACTTTAACTGACTTCTCACCTCTTGACCGTAATTGTGACGCTCTATACGAGACTCCGTACAAAATTATCCTTTATTTTCGCTCGTCAGAATAGTACCTATATATGACGACGCTGCATTTTGCATGATACTTAATTATTATAATAATAGTTTAAGTAGAGCCGACCTAGGAAGGTAGGGTTGATCCAGTAAGACAAAGATGTCACGACTGAGAGCGTTTACAGATTATCCGATCCGATTTCGGATCATATTTCATACATTTTACTTATATCGGATAATCTGAAAACGCTTTGACGGTGTGACGGTACCTACTTCAAATTCATATTATCTGACAGTATACGTCAGAAAGAAAGTGACGCCAACTTCAACTTCTACTCTATCGTGCGCGGTACAGTAGTAGTATAGTAGGACTCGTCCGTTTTCTTCATTATCCTGTACCACTACCATGAGTTTACAGTGATCGTACTCGATAGCGACGGCGTAAATTATTTGTATGGAGAATTTTATTGTACAGCGCCTCTACAAATAATTTACGCCGTCGCTAGCGAGTACGGTCACTGTAAACTCATAGTAGTACTGAAGATTCGCATGAGAAAGAACAAAACCGATTTTTAATTTCGAGTTCCGAACGACATTAGCAAACTAGTTTAATTGTACTGTAGTATGGGTCCACACTGGTTCGATACCGTTGGGTTAATTGTATCAAGTGCATCCGATGCACGAATCAACGGTACATCGAATGGGTTATGGTTAAGTGTTTGATTCAGTTCTGAAGTAGGTCTAGTCATTTAATTGTAAAATCTTCACTAGGTTAGCTAGGTAATAGTAGTAAACACTTTCTTGTTATATATATTTATTTCGGGAACTTCGGAAACGGTTCGGCGGTGGCAGAACTCTATGAAAGAATCGATCTACGAGTGGCTTGGTCTTATCTCATTGGTAAAAAGTTTTTTTTCCGACTTTTAGCACAAACTAAGTTCGGCCTGCCAAGCAAGTACTAGTGTATGTCCTGATTATTCATATACCGGGTTCTTTAAACGCACAAATGTAATATTTAAATATAACTATCATGGGACAACTGACACTAAAGGATCTAGTCTCAAACTAAGCAAACTTTATACCTACTATAACTGAGTAGGCGACCAAGGACAAAGTAAAATTAAAATTGTTTTCCTTTTCATACGGTTGGCCCGTATTTAATATTATAAGTAAACACATTAAAATATCATAGTATAATTCTGGCCTCAGTTGAGGAATTCAAAACATACGAGTAGGTATAATATATTAATAGTAAATCAATAATCATTAATTGGTAAGAGAAATTACAATTCAAAACGGCCATGGGCAAGTTTCCGTTAATGTTTCGCTCTGGCTTTCCAACAACAAGTTTCTCAAGCCACTTAACTAAATGGGCCATCGATAAGCCATTAATACAACAATCTTAACAAAAAGCCGTACTTATCTGCAATGACGAAACCGGCGATCATGTGCCGGCAATCATTATCAATCATCTGAAGATTGTGCAGAAACTCCTGCGTCTTTGCACAACTTGTACGTATTGTCTAGGTGTGGGCGTTTAGATGTACTCACAAGTCATGCATGTTTGCTAAAGTGTAAGCTGTTCTTAACCCTTTGCATGACAGCACTGATCTGAGATACTCCTGTTGTATGCAAAAAGTAAGTAAATCAAAATTCAATAAGAGATAATATCGCTCTTGCGATTTTGACACTGGTCGTGCTTTGGCATACAACAGGACAGGAGTAGGGCTGACCAATCTATGGGCTGACCGGACCAGTGCTTAGGTAAAACAAAGGGTTAAATATGTTCAGTTCTGAATAAGTATAAATTTGTTTAACTTACCTACGTTTTTTCTGACCGTAGCTCCTTTTAAGTAATTTGTTTTTTACTGACCGACCGTGACTGATACTAAGACGCCCAATGACTGCTAGTTGGAAATTGGCAAACCGCATAACGTAATTAATGCTAAATCTTAAGTAATTTGACCGCGCTGGACGTAGATACAATTAAACTAGCAAGATTTGTCCGAAAGAAACTAATAAACATAAAAGTAATATTGGAATCGTTACTTATTTTTAAGGACATATTATGATCGATCGAATTCAATGATTGATTGATTGATTCAATGGTGTGTGTGAAGTTCCTCTTATTCTGAGCGGAGGCCTGTGCCCAGGAGTGGGACGTATATAGGTTGGGATGTGATCGATCAGTTACTTGATCTGCTTGAGTTGGTATAACTTAAAAATAAATTTTGGAATAGTATATGAGTATAAACATTTAGAACACATTTTTCAACAAATTTCGGGCCTTCTATAAAATAATAAGCAATTACTTCTCCCATTCAAAGCCATATTTATTTAAGTACCTACTCTTGAAATATACGAGTGTCAAACAGTTATAGGTATATTTATAGAACCAATACAATAGTTTTGTTGTTTTCGCAATCATATTACAGCCTAACCGAAGTTAATCTGCATTTATAACAACCAATATAGTTGCGAAAATAAATAATTTTGCATTTTTGATGACGAGTGTTATCAAACTACAGTTAATTTTACATAGATGTGAAACAAAATTATAATAATTTGTCAGCTTTAGCAAACATAGGTATAATATTTAAATATTCTTCGATGTTCCATCTGATTAAGTAGCTATCTATGTTGGTTCTCTCGGTGAAACATACATACATAAAATCACGCCTCTTTCCCAACGGGGTAGGCAGAGACTACATACAGAGACTATATCTCGGTGGAACAAATCGTTTAAAACAGGTACAAAAGATAATATTATAATGTATGTATAATAATAGTAATAACTATTTAAAACATTGACCTGACTTGACTAAGGATCCATAGCAGGGTCCAAACCGCACTGCACTCACGAAAACGCTGCATCACATTACATCACAAAAAAATAAAATTAAAAACTGAGTGTTTATTTTACACTATGTTCACGTAAGTCTTGAAACGGGCGTAAGCTATTTTTATCCCATTTACTTTACTTTATTACCTATAAATTATGAACCATAGATACAAGTAACATTTCCATTACAGGATCATTAACTGTCAAGCTATCGTAAACACTATTGCGAAACAGTTTCATAATAACGTCCGCATATCAAATAGCCTGGCGCCTGCGCCTACAATAAATAAATGATTGCGTTTCATTAATAACAACATCCACACGTTAAGCAGTCAAATAAACAAAAGAAATGTGAAAACAATGTCATGGATGATTATGTTACGTTTGAAATAAACAAAGTTATGAATGTATCGATGCGAGGAAGTAATTCTAACAACAAAGAACTGGCTATTGTGTTTAATTCACTTAAGAAGATAACAAAAGGTAATAGATATGACAATACCCCGTGGCTTTTGGATACAGGCTACGTAGTGTGGCAATTAAAACGATTAAAACATTTATAGCAAAGTATTGTGACCAAGACAAACCGTTTTGGTATGTTTTTCTTTTCTAAATATGGTTCTCGTAATCTAAAAATGCAAGAAAACGGTATACTTATATGACTTAAAATTACTAACATTCTAAAGGTTGACGAAGCTAACATTTTTATTCAGTAAAGGCAAGAATAAAAAAGTGGGCGTTCAAGAATTAAATCAATACGGAAATGATTTACTGCAAGCGCAACAGAAACTGTTTTTTAACACAAGCAAACAATTTACGCCGTGATGTCCTCTTTAAAGAGGTTCTTGAGTCTTAACATAGTGACACGTAGCATTCTCAATACGAGCATATTTTAATGCGTGTGTTTAAGTTTCACGGTCACATAACAAAGGTAGACATTGAATTGTCAATCGGTAGTAAATGCCTGATTGGCATCCGAACCATGTCTGATCTTACGTTATTGAGTGATCGTGAGGTTCTTGTCATACATTAGCAAGCTTGTAAGCCCTTTTAGACTCAATGAATGCTACTGTGAGACTGTCATTTTTTATATTTTCGATCAATAGTCCAGTAATAGTCTTTAATGATTGGCGGTTAGCTAATTAGATTAGGTAGGTATATGCGTGGTGGTTACGGGGTATAAGCCGTGATTGCGGTCTGCATGGGCGGACAGAAAAATGCCTTATCTAACTAAATATTATGACGTTGGCAGATTCAATTAAAGTCAATCACGGCCTACATCCCGTTGCAAATATACCTACTTGAAATAGTCCATTGTCTGAAAAATGTTAATAAGAGAAACCCTATCAGCCAAGCCCAAGTCTAGCCAAGATCTATAGTGATCTGGAGTGTTAAAATCTGCTTCTCCAAGAAAATACTTAATGCCCTTCGTACAAAAATATTAACTTTAAATATTTTCAGAAGCCACGCTTCCAGAAACCTCATTTTTATGCTGTAACACAGGGTTTCTCAAAGTGGGGTACGCGAACCCCTAGGGGTTCGCTATTCGACGGTAGGGGGGGTTCGCGACAAGGTTTACGTGATGGTAGCTGCAAGACTGGCAAGATGATTAAGATTGGTTTTTGCAGTCTTTTTGTATTTTTTAACTCCATATTTGTTACTTATTTGTTTGTTATTTGTTTCAGTTTGTATTTTCGTTGGCAAGACGATTCTTACCTATTATGTTACCCTTTGTGAAATAAATAATATACACTATAATTATGATGATATTTGAAATAAAAATAAACTTAGTTTTTCCAACAGTCAATTTTATTAATTTCTTTGAGGAGGAGGTAGGGGTTCGCTGTCGTCTAGAAACTTTAACAGGGGTACGTGGAGCCATAAGTTTTTGAAACCCTGCTGTAACATATTATAACGATTTGAAAATTCCAATTTTGTTTTAGTTTCATTAAATTTATTAAACCATTATCCAACTTTAGCTATCATTCTGGACGAGATAATTTAATGTGAAAAGGACAAAACATGTTTAAAATATTTCGAATTGTTTCGTTTGTAAGAGCGGAATAGTAATCAACAGAGAAAGTAAGAGTGATGTTGGATCGATTCGATTGTGAATGGCGAGACGAAAAAAATGTGTTAAGAATACAGATGGTTAATTAGATATCGGACGACGTAATTATATTCTGGCTGCTACTTGATTAAAATCTTACAAAGCAACTTCTTGTAGGTACCTTGGTCAAGTTATTGAAAATTATACTAGATTCAATTGAACGTCTATCGTGAAACTGCTTTCAAATTTGCATGGGTAGAATTAAGTAGTGGAGCCTTTGTGAAACCTTTACATAGTGACACGATGGCTTGTAATCATTTATCATCTTGAGAGCAATTGGTTATGTTTACATTGATTGTGCATATGTATAAAAGCTTTAGTTAAAACAATGTAGATTCAGTGGCTCAAACATTGTGATGAGACTGTGTTAGGGTCCTACGGGACGTTAAATAAAATCGTGGACTGTAAATTAAGGCTGGTTTAATAGCCGTCTAATGACAATCAATATAATTAAAATTTATAATAAAATAGAAGATCGTCCAACGGCGGTGGAGATCGTATGGCGAGTGGTCGCTGCCGGTCGGAGCGACGATCGTGACGTCGTCGTGTCGTCCTCCCGCACGCCTCGTCCCGTGCGCAAGTCAAGCCGGTCCTCAACATGCTCCCCGGGTTGAAGTAGAAGGCTTCAAAAATCTGGAAGGGGGCAGATATTATTAAATGCCCTCCGAATGGTGCCTCTCCTTGTCTTTATCTCGGCGACTCTAGTGACGCCGTCGCTGCCAGGGTAGAGCTGAATGACTCGTCCTAGAGACCAGAGTAGTGGTGGAAGAGCCCTTTCCTTAATGAGGACAAGCGAGCCCCAGTTTCAGCTCCCGAAGTGAAGACTGCCATTTAACCCTTTGCTGCAGGAGATGCACGTACTCCAAAGAGAAGCGGTTCCAAAAATGTTGCTTTAAAAGCTCGATCCTTTTGAAGCGCTCGAGGCGATTGATGTTCGTATCAGTCACTTGTGGATGAGGAATGGACGAAAACGAGCGTCCAATTAAAAAGTGTGCAGGAGTTAGAGCGGATAAATCTGATGGATCAGAGGAGAGTGGGGTAAGAGGACGAGAGTTTAAGACAGCCTCTATTTGAGCGAGGCATGTAGCCATCTCCTCATAGGTTAGATGAGTGGTTTGAAGTAACCTTTTAAGGTGAAATTTGGTGGAACGCACGCAAGATTCGGCCAAACCATTAAAATGGGGCGTATATGCCGGTACAAACTTAAATTCAATGCCTTCTTGAGCCATCTGACCTTGAAGGTCCGATTGAACTAAAAGTTTCGCTAACTCGTTACAAGTGCCAACAAAAGTTGTGGCATTGTCGGACGTAATGCTTTGAGGCTTCCCCCGACGAGAAACGAAGCGATTCAAGGCGGCAATGAACGCTTCGCAAGACAACGACGTAACGAGCTCGATGTGACAGGCTTTTACAGAATTGCATATGAAGATTGCCAAATAAGATTTTATAAGTTTGCAACCTCTACCTTTTTTATCGGCTATCAACACTGGCCCAGCGTAGTCGACGCTACAATGTAAAAATGGATACTCCAGTTCCGTTCGAGAAGCCGGTAACTGGCCCATGATAGGCTGTACAGTTTCAGCTTTATGCCTGAAACATGTAACACATTTGTGAACTATATTTTTCGATAGGTTTTTGCCTCCTAAAGGCCAATAAGTCTGCTTTATATTATTCAACAAAAGCTGAGGCGGGGCATGTAAATATTTTAAATGA
The DNA here is from genome assembly GCF_025370935.1 of Choristoneura fumiferana. Lineage (NCBI taxonomy): Eukaryota > Metazoa > Arthropoda > Insecta > Lepidoptera > Tortricidae > Choristoneura > Choristoneura fumiferana. The sequence continues at coordinate 4,929,923 of NC_133487.1, read as the reverse complement.
TAGTGAGCGAAAAGAATTTTAGTAAAATGATGCTTACTACATAAAACTATGGGGTGCTTAGTATCGTAACAATAAGAGGAATTTGCTAGCCTACCACCAACACGAATTATATCTTCAGAGTCGATAAAAACACTTAAAGAAATTAATCTATTTTTGTTAGGTATTGCCTTACCAGCTTTTAGAATAGCATATTCTTCAGGAAACATTTCAGATTGAGCTTTACGTATGATTAAATTTAATGAATTTTGAAGGTCCTGAATGGAAAGAAGACCAGTAAATTTTCTGGTAGGATTACGACAGTTGTAAATAAACCTTTGTAAATATGCTATTGTATTTTGTAAGTGAGTTAGTTTAGATTTATTTTTGATTAAGTTAGATATTAAGTCATCCGTGTTAGTTTTATTATCAAGCGCGAAAGAACAAGTAATCAACTCGGGTAGATCGTGTCTCTCGTTTACGTTGGGCATTTTAGGCCAAGTGGATTCAATCTCTGTCAAATAAGTCGGCCCGGACCACCACAATGATGAACAGCTGATGACATCAGCCTTCAGCCCACGAGAAACAAGATCCGCCGGATTGTCCTTCGACGGTACGTAGCTCCACGTGTGACCTTCAGTGCTTTCCTGAATTTCATGAACACGGTTGCGAACAAAGCTTTTGAGATTGGTTGACGGTGTATTCAGCCAACCCAGCACAATAGTAGAGTCACACCAAAATCTACATTTTGTGATCTGTATGGTTAAAGATGTTAATGTTTTATTACACAGCCTTGCAGCCAGCAAAGCTCCGCAAAGCTCTAGGCGGGGAATTGTCGTCGGTTTTATTGGTGCCACCCGACTTTTTGACGTCAAGAGGTGGACCTTGATAAGACCTGACTTACTTACAGAACGAACGTACACACAGGCGCCGTACGCCCGCTCCGATGAGTCTGAAAAAATGTGAAGCTCGTGAACAATAGAGTCTTCGCTGAGTACCCAACGAGGAATTTTTAGCTGGTTAAGAAGAGGCAGAGTGTCGGTAAACGAAAACCAGAGCCGTTTTATTTCGTCTGGAACCTCGGTATCCCAAGAACACTGCTCTATCCATAATCTCTGCATTATGATTTTTGCCTCCACGACACATGGGCCCACGAGACCTAGTGGGTCGAATATTTGACTGATGACAGATAAAATGTGACGTTTTGTAATTTTTTCAGGAAGTTCGATATTAATGGAATAACTTAACAAGTCCAAATCTGAAATCCAATTTAATCCTAACGTTTTTGAAGACACCTGTTTATGGGTATTAGAAATATCTAATACATTTTCTGATTGAGGGGAAGAAGGGGATATATTGTCAAGGATTATCTGATTATTGGACCGAAATTTTCGTAAATTGAATTTTGCTGATTTTAATGTGTCAATGATACCTGTACAGAGATTTATGGTACGATCAATAGTTGAAGAACCGCCCAAATAATCGTCGACGTAGAAATCTCGTTGAATAGCCTGTTTAACGTCGTTATTAGGAGCGCTAGCGGCTAAACTAACCAAACACTTTGTGGCTAAGTATGGAGCTGATGCCGTCCCATACGTCACCGTATTAAGAGTGTAAGTTTTTAAGGGTTTTGTTGTGTCATATCGAAAGATGATTTGTTGAAGAGAACGTTGGATGGGGTTAATTTCGATCGCTCTATACATCTTCTCTATGTCGCCGGTTACGACGTATCTGTGTTGACGAAAACGCAATAAGATAGAATAAAGATCTTCCTGTACAGTAGGACCGACCATCTGGATGTCATTAAGCGAAATTCCAGAAGAAGAGGCAGCAGAAGCATCAAAGACTGCACGAAGTTTTGTAGTAAGGCTAGACTCACGAATGACACCATGATGAGCTATAAAATAAGAGACCTGTTGAAGACAGCTAGACGAAGGCTCCTTGTTTTCGGTCATGTGACCTAAGTGTTCATATTCACGCATGAACTCCATGTACCTATGTTTGAAGACAGGCTCTCTAGCAAACTTACGCTCTAAAGATAAAAAACGGCACTTTGCTTTTTGAAAGGAATCGCCTAAGACTGAAGGATCATCCTTCAGCGGCATGGTCACTACAAAACCACCGTCATTGTTGCGCGTAGTGTTTGCTAGGAAGCTCTGCTCGCATGCACGTTCCTCAGGAGACAAGGAGTGCTTGGCTGCTACAGTGTCAAGTTCCCAGAAACGCGACAAGTCGGGATTGGGCTCCTCGTTTAAAAAATGACAAACAGAAGATGAAGACGGTGCTTTAAGACGGGCGACGTACCCAGACACCAACCAACCCAGTTTCGTTTCATACAACTTAGGTTGATTCTTACCTAAGTCTATGGAATTGTTACATAAGACGGACCAAAATACGTCAGCCCCGACCAAGATGTCTATGACTGACGGTATATTAAACGAAGGGTCAGCTAGACTTATTCCCATAGGAAGAGGAATATTTTCGATATTTATAAATGAAGACGGTAAAGCTTTGGTGATCTGAGGTAAAATAAGACAGTCGACAGTAAGGCTATAGTCAGAGTAAGACGACTTCATAGTAAGGCTGCAAGACTGTGTAATATAAGAAGTATTATTATTTATACCTGTCACCGTGGAGCTCGCACTACGTCGCGACAAACCCAGCTTACCGCAGAGCGATTGCGTTACGAAGTTGGCCGTGCTGCCATTGTCGAGCAGCATTCGAGCAGAGTGCGCGGCGCCCGCGCTGTCGATCACTTGCACGAGCGCTGTGGATAGCAAAACGTGCGAAAAAGTAGTAGGCTGTTTTAAGATGCTCGAACTAGCAAAATTATTTATGTTGCTAGTCGAGGGAATAGGAGGTTCAGGTATTGATCGAGGCTCATGCAAATGTAAGAGAGTATTATGCCTTTTTTTGCAATATTTACATGGTACAAGATTGCAATTGTTTTCTATATGCCCGGGACGTAAACAATTAAGACAGACCTTAGTTTCTTTGGCCTTATGAATACGGGTTTCAATAGGAAGGGCTCTGAATGTTTCACAGTTAAATAGAAAATGATTTTGATTGCATAGGGGGCATGTAAATATTTTTTTATGGTTTTTATTAAATTGATGGTTTGTTGTTTTTTTGTTATAATTATTTTGATTATTTGTAGCTATAAGTAGATTTGTATTTGTTTTATATGATTCTGATTTATTTAATTTACCTTTACTTTCTTGCAATGTCTCCAATAGAACTGCTCGGTTGCTAAGAAAGATAGTAAACATTTCTAAAGAAGGTGGATCAGTGAGCGTATTTCTGTATTCTTCCCATACTCTATGAGTGACACTATCAAGTTTTTCGGCCATCATGTGAATTATTAACGTGTCCCAATGCTCAGTAGGTTGATCTAAAGTAGACAATGCACGGAGATTTTTATTTGTGACATCAATAATGTGTCGTATAGACGAATATGATTCGTTGCGCATAGGCTCAACGTTAAAAAGTTCTCTGACGTGATTATTTACTAGCAACCTCTTATTGTCGTACCTACTGCACAACAATTGCCAAGCGGATTCATAATTTTCGGATTTGAAATCTAAGTTATCGATGACAAGTAAGGCGCTCCCTTTTAAGGAAGCACGAAGGTAATGCAATTTATTAATGCTATCGATGTCTTGTCTCGAATGAATTAAGGAGGTGAACGTGTCCCTAAACTCGAGCCAGTGTTGATAGTGACCATTAAAGACGGGTAAATCAATTTTTGGCAATCTAACACAATTGTTTTTAAAAGCGCTTGCCTGAGCATCCTCGTAGCCCGATGCGTCGAGCGCGTCGCGGCGCGGGGTACGCGCGCCGAGCAGCGCGCGCGCCGCCGCCACCAGCGAGTGGTACTGGGCCTCAAACTGCTCGCGCTCCACTGCCTCTCTATCGGGTTCATCCGAAAGCATTTCGATGTCGCTCTGTAATTTATCAAATTCCGCGTATAAGGCATCGAATTTACTAAACCGACTTTCCAGGTCCAGCAGTTGTAAGCTACTAGGTTCTTTGCAGGTTTTAAAGACCTTAACGTAGTTACTAAAAATCGTAAGCTTTGATTTCATACAGCTGCGTTTTTTAATCATCTTTTCGTCAGCCATAATAGCGGTTAGCAACAAGGTGAAATGAACTGCGCAAGAAAAATACTATTTAAGATGAATGCAATAAAGTGCAATTAACTATGAGGTGAGAACAAAGAATCAGCTGCGTAAGCGACTTGAAGCCACCGGCCGGCTAGATCGGGAAATAATAAGAAGCGATAGATTGGCGTAAACAAGTTCCCGTTATTCGAGATTTGCGCTTTGTGCAAATATATGCTTTATTATTGAAACGATTGTATTGAATTTGCTTTGAATAAGCTGGAAGAATAAATAAATTTGATATTAAATGCAAGTTTTGCTATAAAGGTTTGAAATATGAATAATACGGTTTAATGAAATTAAATTGAAATGTGAAAGTGCGTAAAAGTGCTCACTGAAATAGAAGCTGTTTGAAGTTCAGGCATATAAGGGGAATTTTGATACCACAAATTTTCGATGAAGAGGGAAGGATAGACAGGAAAAAATGGAACGAACTCACTCGATTGCCCAATCCGTCCACAAGTGAGATATTCCTCTTCTCCAAAAGGTTCCTTCTAGTTGAAGATGACTCGAACATTCGATGGGTCCAAAGTCCGTCGTGCGGTCGACCTCCGAGCGACCTCCGTGGCGCTTTTGTCTTTCGGCGGGTGTGGTTGCTCCTCGAATTTCCCACAACAGGATAGATGGAGATGATCTTGAAGTGCGCTTCGACTGCTGAAGACCACAACTGAAGAGCTTCGAGACGCGGACGTCGCGGCGGGCAATTTTTTAATCGAAAGATCAGACGGTGAGAATCCTAAAGGACCAATGTTAGGGTCCTACGGGACGTTAAATAAAATCGTGGACTGTAAATTAAGGCTGGTTTAATAGCCGTCTAATGACAATCAATATAATTAAAATTTATAATAAAATAGAAGATCGTCCAACGGCGGTGGAGATCGTATGGCGAGTGGTCGCTGCCGGTCGGAGCGACGATCGTGACGTCGCCGTGTCGTCCTCCCGCACGCCTCGTCCCGTGCGCAAGTCAAGCCGGTCCTCAACAGACTGCCAAACTCGAGTGAGACTAGGTGGGACAAGCGTGCGAAATGCAATTGAGTCATAAAACTAATAAATGTAAAGGGTTTTACAGGTTGCGCGATTGAAAGCTTAGCCGGAAAGGTTTTCTCATCATGCCAAAGGTTCTCCTAGTGAGCCTCCCTCGGATTTTCGACACTAAGAGGGAACAATGTTATTGATGTTTCTGAAAGACTACGTAACAACTGATTAAGAAGAAACGACAAAAAAACTGTCATTTTGTGGTCGGATTAGGAAGAAGAAAAGAAGAAATTCTTAAAAACACAAAACCGTAAATGGGATTGATCGACTTTGATCTAATTAACCAATCACATATCCAAATGTTTTTGTTCGGTACCAGTCTTATGAATATCCGTTCTCGAATCTTAAATACGTGTGAACAATCACATAAACAAGTAGTAGGCATGTCTTTCCAATGATAGTGTCAGCTTATCAATACACTTAGACTAATGAGCGATTGACAGGGATGTTTTAAAATTCCAACGTCTACGTCTTAGCCGTCACCTTTGACAGAATCCTTGTCATGATAAACAGCTTTTAAATCCTCACAAGATTGATTTATGCTGTCCTTTTGTTCTCCTTGTATTGTTATGATAATAGTATGTTTGCCTTATTCATCCTATTTGCTTAGCACATGAGCCATAAACAAACAGGTTATAGTAAGTGATAGAATCAGAGATGAGAACATGCGTATCTGAATTAAATCAATTGATGATTCTTAACATTTAAGTGGCTCTGCTCGACCGACAAGATGGACTGAAGACTTGGTGACAGTCGTCTAGGAACTTAACATCATTCCTACTTTCCTTTCATCGCTTTTCGCTTATTTTCCTACAGTCCACTTCCCTTTTTTTACACAGATAAGACGTAAACAGATGGATTTAAAATCTAATTTACAACAAATGCAAATGTAACGTCTGGATCAATTTAATTAAACAACGGGAAATAAACAATGATTAGTCACCACTTAACTATTTACGATGTGCCGGGATAACCATGAACACGCATGCGATTTGATGACAGCTTCATCGACACCCACGTGGTCTTAATAACAAGGTAGAGTATCTAATTTGTTGACACCTTATTCGGAAAGTCTATTTGAAACACTAGTTTGTATGAAATAACGTCAACATACAAGTATGTGCTGTAAGTTTACAGCTACACTTATATACATGGAATAGATTTTTTTTATATTTCCAAGAATATTTTTTTATAATTATTCACGATTTGTAAATTTATATTATTATTGCTATAATACCTTTTATTTTACCATTACTTTTAATTGACTTCTAATTTGCCAATGTAATTTAATCTGTATCTGATATTTTAGTGTGAATTTTATTATCCATTAATGTAATGTTTCATTTTTGCCTCATTCCTAGGTAGGTATTCATTTGATAATCCATTTTTGAATCCATAGTAATATTATACATGCGAAACTGTCTGTCTGTCTGTTACCTCTTCACGCTTAAACCGCTAGTTTGGTTTGATAGTGTAATTTTATGTAATAGTTCCAGTATGAAGCAATCTATGATCAAACATTCTCCCCTTTCATAGAATGCCGACATTAAAAATATTTTACACTATGATGTCAATTGTAGAGCATTAGAACCATTACCTTCTACGGCGGTCTCGAGTAAAAGGATTAAAGGACGTAACGGTTAACGAGCCTAGGCCTAGCACGATCGTAGACAAGGCTGAGGCCGTATGGTCTAACGCGCGTGCACTCGTGATCACATTCACCATCTCTTTTTACCCACATCCTATACCGTATGACAGAAAAACGTAGTGAAAACGAAAGTGATTCCGAGTGCATTAACCTACACATTATCTGGCTATGGCGTGCAGTGAGGGTAGTTTGCGCTAGTAGTGCTGTGGCCTGGTGCTGGTTCCTACCCTCACTGCAAGTCAATGTCTCTGATGTCTCTTTCCTACCAGTAAGCCTGTGCGAAAAGGATGAAAGTTATGTCCTTGACAAACGCTCATTTACTCGAAATAATTCTGGAAAATTGGATAGTTTCCGGAGGTAGCGATAAATTCTGCGTAGACGGAGTCGCTGGTAACAGCTAGCAAAGTTATAAAAAAGCGATAGTAAGTATGCTAGGGCCATAGGGATGCGCGCGCATGCGATCCCGCTGATATGTTAATGCGCGCACAGGTGGTCTTAGATGAGGGCGGGATAGTACAAATAATTCACATACATAATACTCACATAAAGTAGCTAGAGAAAGAAAATGATGGAGAAAACGTTGAAAACCTTCTGAGAAACGATTGAAAACCGACTTACATCGACACTCCATACCATATATATAAACATGGGTTATTAAATCTGTTCATTTAAAAAAAAACTTGTTTTTATAACTATAAATATGATATTGTTTAATGCACAAGAGACTTATGGAGTCATTAGCGAGTGCAGGTGTAAATTTGAGTGCGTTAAACCAATTTTCACCACGTGTCTTAACTTGTCACCATAAAAATACACGGTTTTAAAAACAAAATGTATAAAGGCCGAGATGATGATGATGAACCTAGTGGTTCGACCTAACTATGTCCTGTCAAAAAGAGGGTCGTGGGGTTCAAAACGGGGCTTATCTATGAACTTTGACTGAAACCTGCATATATCTATGAAGCAATTCAGTTTCGTGTGTGGTTTTCAGTCCACTCTCAGCTCGCATGGGACTTCAGAAGGCCCGTGCCCAACGGTGGCTTGTGTATAGTTACATACGTACTAAAAAGCGTGTCAAAATCGCTTCGAACATTCGTCTCAAACTATGCCAGAAAACTACAAAAAGTACTAACCTACTACCTAGAAGTAAACGTGATTGATTATATTTAGTCGCCTTACAGAATAAACTACACTCAATTGTATGTTTTGACAGCACTTTTTATCCCCCAAATAAAGAATGACGAGTTGAAAACACAGTTTACGGTAAACGAAAGCAATCGTATGGTGGTGAAATCACCACTAAAGTGTGCAACGAACGACTTGATAAGGATACGGCATCGTTATTGCCTTAACATGACAGTTGCACGTTAATATTAGCATACATATTTGAGAAGCGGGCCCTTTTGAAAGACTTCTTACTACTACGACATCAGTTGAATATAAACTTTATGGATTTGTATCTAGAGACTAAAATAAAAAATATATTGTTATTGAAGTAAGTTCTTCGGATAAGGCGGTTTTAAAGCATGAATGCATGGTGGTCTTGGTAAATTCACGTATTATAAAAACAGCGTCATTGCGAGTCGATTTCTTGGAAAGTAAAAGACGATA